>NC_058023.1:30559630-30762197 GCF_019176455.1 Solea senegalensis | reverse complement strand
TAAACTATGACTTTTTGATGGGATTTTGGACAACATACTAACCTATGACATTTTTGGACAACATACTAAACTATGACATTTTTGATGCGATTTTGGACGACATACTAACCTATGACTTTTTTTCATATTTTGGACGACATACTAACCCATGTTCTTTTGGACCACATTTTATATTTATGCTTCACGTTGACACCTTACCATACTTACTTGACATTTTTAATCCCTTACCATGCTATGACTTTCTTTGCCATCTGACATTTTCATACCTGATGAAATATTCACAATGGATTACTTTAGTTTTACTTGGCGTTAACTGACTTTTAAGTAAAAACATGAGTTAAGTGTTTGCCCCTGCAATCCTTATTTCAACTCAACTCTCTTTGCTTATATAAATGAAAATGTAAACTCCTCAGGTCCATGTTGATATGAATAGATTACCAGACAGATACAGGGCTTTAAACTTCACCTTTGGCTCATCCTATTGAAAATTCATCCCTTAAGAAATAGTCAGTCACCTCATATAGATTCAGAAGTTGGCTCACTGCCAAAGCTGCATCAGCTCGCGTCCTGTTTGGTCACCAGTCTTGCAAACTACTGATAAAATTGAAAGGTTTTCAAGGTGAAGCTTTTGAATTGATCATTTCAAATTAACTGTAACACACCAGTGTTCTGTTTTAGTGAGAAAAAAAATGTTAATTTTAAAAGATACAAAGTCAAATTCAAGTCAACCTTCTGTTGATCTTCAGATGAGTGACGTCAATCAGTTTGAAAAAGACCTCTTTGTCACAATATTAATGGAAAAAAAGAGGCGCAAACAAAACACTTGTGTGCTTTTTAATTCAGGAGATTTTAATAGAATGCAAAGGTCCATTAAGTGGAAATAAATTCAAACACTGTTTTCTTATTTTGCGATGGCGTACAGAGTCAGAAAGAGAAGAGGCTGCCAGAGAAAGATCATAACCATTAATATTAGAATGTAAACTTTACAGAAGGAGAAAGATGATAAAATGCCACAAGACGGCGTCCATATGTACTGGTCATAAAAGTGAATAAACGACATAACACTCCTCACAAAAACATCCGCAAATGTCATTGTCACACAAAGATATTATACACTTAAGACAAAAAATAAACTTATCCTTTTGTTTGTTTTGTTTTTTGTCTGTGTGGCTCCACCTACAGAATTTCTTTAAAATAAATCCATTTACACTTTTCAAAGTTTCCTTTTTCACATTTACATAATTCCTTAGGGAAACATTGGTTGTTTTTTGCTAAATGTGTTTTCACTCAGTCACTTCCTGTGCAGAGGGCAGGGATTGGTCGAGGACATCGGAGAGCATTAATATGATTGGCTGAAAACACAAAAAACAACAGTTTTGCAAATAGTGCAGGCTGCTCGAGCTGGCAGTGGCTCATTAGGAAGATTAAAGATGAACGGAACGTCACTGTTGAATGACTCTTTTTTTTTTTTTTTTAGTATAATTTACTCAAAGCTAAAGGGGCGGAACTGAAAAAACAAAGTATACAGAGCAGAGGAGTCAGAGCTGGAGGGATAAATGTGAAACAAGGAGTGAGTCGATGCTTGTCGTTTAGTTTTTCCATGACTTCTTTACTTTTTCTCTGTCCGATGCGTCACTCGGTGTCCACGTTGGTCTTTGGAATGGCGTTGATTGGATGGTCGGTTCAATTCATTTCATTTCTTCTTTTTTCTCTCTCTCCCTCTCTTGCTTTAACGGCGGTAGCCAAACTCGTCAGCGTCGTCTGCGCGGAAGTCTCCGTAGCGCCAAATGTTCAGCTAATGACGATGAGACAGAGATGGATTTCATTTGAGAATAATGACACCGCATTTGCATGAAAAGCTATAAAACGGAACTTCTATAATCTCTCCAGCACATTACATGTTCACTGATCAAGAGAAAGAGACAAAGGAAAGTCACAGGCCAATGCAAAGACTTCATCATCGTCATCACCAGCATTTAATCGGACTCTGACTAGAGGCTCAAACAGCAGCGAGTCCATTACTTCTCCTGTTCCATTACAACGTTGCTGCATCGCCTCATCAACTGTCATGTTTCTCTGCTAAATGTCGTTGTCATCACAACCACACTGGCTATGTGTGTGTGTGTGTGTGAGAGAGGTTTGAAACGGCATCAGGTGCAGTAGGGGGTTATTTAAATAAGTTCACATTGTCTGAGGTGTGTGTGTGTGTGTGTTCCTTTTCTGGCTCTCGTGAGCGCTCAGCTGTTAACGCTGTGATTCATAGCTAATTAGTGACTGTGCTAATTAGCTGTACTTATTAGGATGAATGAATGAATGAGGCCATTTGTACATACTGTCATTTCCCATCGCTCACTTCGCTGCGTGTTTTTTCTTTTCTCTCCTCTTCCCTGACATCATGAAACATCGCGACTGTGATTAAAGACATCTGTAGTTTCTCTGGGTTTTACAGCAAGTAACTAAAACATGATGGTTAACTAAAAGGATGGTTAGTTACCTAACACGTTATACTAGCCGTCCCGCCTCTTTAGGTACCTGCTCATTCAGTTAACTATGAAGAGGCAAGGAACTGAAAAGCAGCTAAAGCAAAAAATTAAAAATACATATTTTGCCATATTTCACCCTGACATTTCCAGCTCAAATAAAGTGTCCTCTGTCCTCAGAAGACACACAATGTGTGTGTGTTTACACGCATGTTAAAAGTCCAATAATAGTCAGACTAAGACGATCATTTGGTTTTCTTCATGTCACGTAAACATGTTAGTCCGACTATGTATACGCTTAGTCTGACTGGAGTCGGACTTTCTGCACATGCACCAAAATGTCCTCCCTCTCTTTGACCAGGAAGTAGAAGGAGACGACGGATAAACTGCAGAACTGTTGCCGTATAAAAAAATCATTTGATGATTTTTATTATCACGTACAGCAGCTACCAAACAGACAGAACCAGAGTTATGTTTGTTGTTTTGCGATATAAAGGTCAACAGGAAACTGATTCAACATGCACTCGTTTACAGAGAGATACGGAGGCAGAGTCAGACGTACGCGGCCAATAAATCATGGCGAGTTGTCCAGTTGCCCGTCTTAGTCGGACTACGGCCTTAGCTGGGTTAAACTGTGCTTGTAAACGTACCGAGGGACCTTGTCTGGACCAAAACCTGGTCCTAATGAGGCAGAGATTTGTTTCTAAGTATGTATGTATACTAGGCTGTGAGGACACATTTCTGTCAACTTTAAAGACTGTTTCAGGGTCAGAGTTAGACTTAATTATTAGGGTGTGTGCAGATTTTCCTCGTCCTCCCCGTCTCTGGACAATAATACTTGTCCTCACAGTAGGGACCTGCACAGACTGTGGGCACAAATCCATATGGGACAATAGTGACGGCCAATATAATGTGTTAGATAATGAGGGAAAACAGAGAAGTGACTCTCACTCTGTCTCTCATTGTGCTAAAGTGTCATTAGTGTTGTAATGAATTCTTTTTTTAGCATCATCAGATCGTCTCAGAGACAAAGACACGGGACATGACTTACCCGGGCACTCTTGGCAGATTCTTGACTGTTCAGATACTCCATCACCTACGAGACAAGAGACAAGTCTTTAACATCACTGTCACACTCGCGACTTCTCAGGGATTAAGTTAAACCAGTGCCTCCTTACATGGACACTTAAGGTGTTTAAGACTGGGATTAAAACAATGACAAAAGTGTTAACAGCAGAATAATAAAACAAACAAACAGTCTTTGTTGAGTTCCATATGTCAGAAAATAATTGACATCTTTATGACGGTTTTGTGTCTATTTTCCAGACGACCGCCTTAAACCCAAAGAACAATCAATTTGCAATTAGGAAGATTAAGATTAAGCAGAAGAGCTGTAAATCCTGACGTTTCAGAAGCTGCCGTCAGTGACACAGCGTGTGTGTGTGTGTGTGAAACTTTTTATTAAATGTGTTTCAGAGACTGTTCCATGTTTTATTGATGACACTTTGGTCCAAACTTTCTTTCCATGAAGGAAAGAAAGTATAAAGTGGTTTATTCCTACTCTTGTATACACCCCTTTTTTGCACACACACACGCGCACACACACAGCCGCCAGCATCACCTACTGTGCAGGAAACATTAAAGGAGAGCCATTATGCAAATTTCCACTTCTCTTTTTCTTCTCTACAGTAGCTTTGCATGATTTACCGTTCAAAAATAAAAATCTAATTATTGATTTCAACCTGCCAGTTTTGTGGCCCTTCAGACTCTGACACAGAGACAGAGAGAGGCCGTTTTAGCTCCACTTTCTTCTCTGATTGTCCGCCACCATGAAAGAGTGCTGTGAGCCGCTCAGTTACTCTCCTTTGCTGGAGAACATTAAATGACTGTAATAATCGATAATAGTCGCGGAGTCGAGAACAACGTGTGGAAAAAGTAGAAGCAGCAATCAGCAAGTCTGATGCTTCAACTGCTGATTCACACACCTACTGTGTCTACAACAATGATCATTTTGTGTAGTCCACAGTGATTTTTTTTGGGGGGTCAAACTCATCCTCACGTCCGTTGCTTAGTAAAACTACACTGATATAAGAAAACATAAAGTTCTGTCCAGGGTGTGACTCCGCCTTTTGCACTATGTCAGCTAAGGTTGGCACAGTATACTGAATATAAGAGTTTTATGTTCATATACTCGTCTCCAGACTTCTGCGGAGCGACTGTCCAATCACAGACAAACATTCACCAGCGCAATCACATTTAATAACAATTCAACCGTGTGTCACAGAGTTGCCAACGAGCAGTTTAACCTCAGTGAATGAACCGGTGATGAGTCACAGGGCAGAGAGTTAAGTTAGATGTGTTCACAGTAAGTGGTTGTGTGGACCTGTCCTCCACCACCACACTGTCACACACACACACACAGTATGTTTAACCCTGACCACTAACATTCTGTCTATAAACACTCAAATATTAATGTGACAACAAAACACAGAACTTTGAACAAATACGCTAAAGAAGAACAAGAGTGGATTGAAAGGAGGAGAAAGAGTCGTCACCATGTTCATGTAATGACTTCCATTTTGCACCACATTTGTGTAGATGATTTTAGCAGCAGATGAGATGGCTCTCACACTCCGGTGCACACACACACACACACACACCAGAACAAGGATGGCAGATGTTAAAAACTGTCGACTGTGGCTCGGGTTCTGGAGTGTAATTGCTTAGCAAGCCGCATGCACGTCGTTTGATTTCTGCGCCGCCAAGTTAACAGACCTGCAGGTGGACGCTACGGCGGGGCGATGATGTCTGAGTGGGCGCACGCACGCACCACGAGTGTGTGGCTGGCAAAAAGTGCAGAGGCTGCACAAGTCATCCATCAAAGACAACTAAAGGGGAGGGTTTTTTTTTGGAAGGCTTTGGGATATCGAGTCTTGGTCCCATCAGGCAGATGTCACCATATGGAAGAGTCGGCCAACGATATTTCACAGACACAAAAGGCCAGTGATGCCATTTGGGCTTTGGAGGGGAGCGATCAGTGCCCGCTGCAGCTCCTGGTGCAGCATTTTGGAAAATCTGAGGGGGAAACTTGAACGATGTGGATGAGGGTTTCATATCTGCCAAAGTGTTTGGCAATATTCAAACACAAGAGAGGCAATTACATTACAGAGAGAGAGAGAAATGGCAAAGTGTGGGGGGAAACTTTAGAAGTAGAAGAAATAAATTCCCTCTCCACTTCTCCAGAGTCTGTGAAAGACGCACAGTCAAGAGTCCTACACAGCACAATGCACACAGATGACTGCTGCCATGTTGGAGCCATTACGGTGAGCCGCTTTGTGCTCTGTGCTGGGAGGGCAGGGGGGGCGTCTTTTCATGGCTCGCCCTCATCGCTCACTGTTCTGCTCACTTCAGCTCAGCGCAACACAACGGCCAATCAGCGCGCGGCTGAACGCCAGCGCGGCGGCCGCCTCCCGAATTCTGAGCAGCACCGCGCGCAGCATCCTGTCCCGGATCCGTCTTTCACGGCTTTTCAATTGGCTCCAGTAGGGAGGCATAATGGCTCATTTATGACACAAACAGCATCCCGACTCGTGTGGGGAGAGGACTTCAAGTGGCAGAGGAAAGCGATGGGGTGGTGCTGGTGATGAGTGTGTGTGAAACCAGGAGGAGGTTTACAAAGCAAAGGTATGATGCAGAGTTGTCAGGAAACACCACAACAAAGAGAGGCTAACGAGCGACAACCAAATAAAAGTCAGGATGAAAGTGTTACTGAAGATGAAGAAAACATCCATAATAATGTTTCCATTTAAAGAGGCATTTTCCTGCATGCAGACGAGCCTTTAAGCCTTGTTTTTATAATAAATCTGCAGCCATACAAACACAACTATTCAGGGATCCTTCACACGCTCATGTAAACACAGAGTTGATTCTTGCTCCTCTGCAGTTATTTGAGTATTAAACACAACAGCACTGATCAAAAGGAAGTTGTGTAAGTGAGTATTTACTGAAGCTTTTCAGTTGTAAGTCACTGTGTTATTGTTGACAAAGATTTTGTCCGTCTAGACTGAAAAAGACATCCCATCAGATTTCAAACAAAAACCAAAGAGCCAGCAATTTTTAAAAAACAAAATCACAATTTTTGGGAGTTTTTTGTGGACAAAAGAATCGATAGAGAAGTCTGTGTTTTGGGGGCAGAGGGTGGAGGAAGGCGGCGGGTGTCAGCATGCTCGTCTGGGCGACCCCACAGAGCTGCCATATGTCACACAGATGCCATGTTAGCTGAGCAGAGTCCACGGACACCGGCAGTAACCGCATTAAGGGCACGCTGAGTGCGTGTGTGTCCACTGAATTTATATGTAATTAATTTTTCACATCAATTTATGTCTGCTTAAAAAAATGCTCTCAGAAAATTTAACTGATTACAGAAGCTATTTATTACAATTTCACACCAACAGCTTAAATAAAGTAGATGTTTATGATCTGAAAAACACTGTTATAACTTTCTAGTGAACTTTGTTGGTGGTTAAACCAGGTCCAAGTGTGATGCGTCTCCTTAAAATGAATGACAGGTGGTGATGGCGTTCTGGTGTGTGTGTGTGTGAGAGTGAGACAGACTGGATGTCTCCCTGTGCTGGCTGGCGTGTCCATGCCCAGGTGGTGTTCTGGTTAGCTTGTTGTGAAAGTGATGGATCTGAGCGGGCGCTAACGTCACATCTTTGTGACAGGTTGTGTGTGTCTGGTGCGTAGGTGAGCTGAGACTCTCCTCCCCCCTCAGAGAGTTTTGGACTGAGCGCGTCTGAAAATCAAGTGACTGATCAAAGTTTTGCTCTCTGGTCGCTTGCTGCTGTGATGTGATGTCAGGACATGTAAAGGCTTTGGGCCCCCACGCATGTTGAGCTTTTCTCATTAACAGCGTTGACAATCACGCGTCCACAGCCTCCTAAACAACGGCAGTCAAACTCACACCAAGAAAAACAAAGTGCCACAAACTGGCTTTGTTTTTTCTCTCCCTCTACTGCTCCCTTACTCCTCATTACATCTCGCTTCATTCTCCCTCTGCCTGCCATCGCTGTCTCCACCAAGACGAGTCGTCTCCAGAGCGTGAGCAGGAAAATAAAGCCTCTTATATCTGTAACTTGCACTATTTCAAGTCGAGCAGAGTCGGCTGCACAGTGGATTACGGCGCAAACGTCTCTTATTTTAGGACACGGTGGCACGAAAAGTGCACCGCAGGCAGAGAGACCGGGGGTTTATGTGAAAGACTCTTCAGAGGATCCACGAAAGCTTGTTGTGTCTCTGTCTGACAACACTGTAAATGTGAGACTGAAGAAAGTGGCCAAAAACTAAAATAGTATTAGGACCACATGTCACAAAACGTTTGAAAGAAAGAAAGACTTCTAACTATTTCATCAGAAATCTTACTTTAATCTGAGAGGTCCCAGTGAATTCTGACTTTTTTCAATTCATGCTCTTACTTTTTACTTTTTTTTCTTTCTTTCAGGGAAAAGTTTATATGTGGCCCTAATACTCTTCCATTAGGAGTTATATTTAAGTAATACAACTATTTTTCCATTTTTAATTTTCAAACTATTTTATTAAAATTGAAATTAAATGTAGTATAACATATATAAATTAGTAGCAATTTAACTATGATTTGCATGGCCATCCAACATATTTATTACTTACAGACAAACCTGTTTACTGTAAAGTGATCAGAAATACATTGTAGAAGCTTGTGAACGCTGTGATATTAATAATAATAAAAAAAAGGTGAGCCCATAATGAGTGTCATGGGTAAACTGGGATAATGCCCTGATGCATGCTGGTTCCCCGCAGCATGACTGTCGGAGGAGATCAGGCACTTTTGGCTGGAACGCGGCGCGACAAGCCCACCAGCGTGAGATCATGGAGTTAAGGAGGACATACATGTACACACACACACACACACACGACCAACGCAAGGACATAACTGATATGACAGGGAGCATTCTCCACCAGTGCTGTCTCAAGGGTAAACGCAAAGGAAAAACAATTCTTACGTAAACTCACAGAAAGTACATCACAGCGACTGTATCTAAAGAGTTTGCGCTCCCTTTTTTTCCCTCTCCGTCTCCCGTGAGGTCACACAACTCGGAAAAATAATCTAAGTTTGAACAACTTGATGCCTCCACTCCCCTGCTGCCTGTCCTCCACACACCCCCAGGGTGTGTATGTGTGTGGGGGGGGAGGGAGGATAAAGTCTGTGTGTGTGTGTGTGTGTGTGGATCTGCAGAGGATGGAATTGCGTTTGGGAAGTGGTGCGTGTCAGCGAGGACATGTCAAAAGGGCCCTTAGAGCAGTGGTAGCAGGGGAGGCAACTGCCTGCCTGCCTGCCTGTGTGTGTGTGTGTGTGTGTGTGGTCAATAACAGGGGAGCAGAAAATGTCCATTAAAAGGTTCCATCTCTAACTTCACTTGTAAATTAGGTATTGAGCCATTGGTGAGGAGCAGTCATGCTGTCACACACCCATGAAGCCCAGTGTGTGTGTGTGTGTGTGTGTGTGTTCTTGATGGGCTGTGACAAGCGGACGTCGGGGTTGAACAGCGAGGCCAGCGACCTGAAACTCAGTCAATTGCTGATCCTGATACGACTAAAAGCCATTTATGGACGACATGGTGGAACGTTTATTTGTTTTTTAGGTGCAGGTGGAGCAGGTGATTGAAACCTGATCCACCGTAGCAGGACGCTAACTGACTCTCCTCGGCCCACCTACATATTTGTGATATTCTTGTTACAGTGAGTGTGTTCTCTGTTGCTTTGTTTTCGCCTGTCACTGTTTCTGTACAACAGGTTTAAAAGTGAACATGTTGAAACTCATGAGACAGACACACACACACACACACACACAGTGTTTGTCCTTCCTACCGGGGGACAGTCTATAAGCGACAACAATCGCGCTACTACATGAAACGGCGTCTGCCCACGAGGGCTCAATTTGTCAGAGTGTGCTACTGTACAGACGCGCTGTCATTCCCACGAGGCAAATTATCAGTGTCCAAAACAGAGCCTCAGCTGTGCAGAGGCAGAGGACTACATCGCATGCGCCACCGTGCTATAGTGTGTGTGTGTGTACAAAACGGCACAATTATTCTTTGATAAATGGAACAAACAATCCCCGGAGACATCCTGTGTATGTGTGAGCCTCCTTCCTGATTTCCTGGATTGTGCTGCATGTGCGCCTACTCCTCACAGCCTGCCATTTCATCCTCAGCCATGAGTCCAACCCCCGTTAACACAATCACTCCACAGTATGATGCAGCTGCTGTTGCTACTACCAACAGTGAAGACTCAGAACTGAAGCTACAAGAAGACTACATTATCCACCAGGTGGTTGTGTTGAACATGGTGTACGCGCATCCGAAGCCAAGCAGGAAAACCCTTTCTACAACAGAAGAAGTCACCAAAGATAGTCATCCGAGCCTCGACCCGGCTGACACCCTGACTCTTTCTTCTTTGGAATGAATGCCTCCTGTTCCCTGTGCCCAGAACTTGTACCACCCCACGATGGTGACGAGGGATGCTGCAGGACCCTGACGCGCGAGTATGTATACCAGAGCCTTTATAGAGAGTCTCTTCTGGCTCCTCCACCACAGTCTCATGTACAGAAGAGACGAGGCCTTGGAGTGAATACAGCGGCAACAAAGAAATAAAATCACACACTGTCTCTCAGGGGGCTGATGGGTAATTAAAGATTTCATCACTCTAAACTGAAGATTTTTTTTTTTCTTCATCCCCAGTCACCATACAGCTGTTTGTCCTCACAGTTACCTTCAGACACACACACACACACACTCTGACTCACTGTTTAATAAAGATCGTACATGTCATTTCACAAACATTTGTCTAAAAGTGTGAACATTTGTATTCCTTACACGTGAGGAACATATCGGGAACCAGACCTTTGGTCGATAACCACCACCACTGTCGGTGATTGATAATAACTGCACTGGCAACAGAGTGACAGACACTTCCGTGTTCCTAATTGACTTCCAATTAGCAAACACAGGGTTTAAAGCTGGGAACACTAATGAACTTAAGACTCCGGCACCGGTGTCAGTTAGTGGAGGTGACTGGGTGAGACAGTTGGCCCCCGGAGGCCTGCCAGCGTTTGAATCAGTCACATTGTTGGCAGCTCGCTGACAGAAGACAGAGGTGGAACGAAGCGAAAGCACAAGAAAAAGATGGTGTCGGTAAAGACTTGTGACGCGCGGGTTCGGGGTGAGTCGGTTTTAAGACGGCAAAGACAGAACCGTTATAAATAAACTATGAACGACTCGTCTGTATAGTTTCCACCACCTTCTCTCTATATCACACAAACACACACACACACACACACGTCCACATACAGAGTGAGACTTCATCTATATTTTATTCTTTCCTAAAGGGGCATCAAGCTTTTGTTTAGATGCACCACCAGTGCCAAAAAACTCTCTCTCTATATATATATATATACAGTATATACTCTCTCTTCTCTGTGCTGGTCAGAACATTGAGCTCAGCTGATAATAATTTGGAATGTTTGGAATAATTATGTGTCTCATTACTATTTACCGACACCTGTGGCCGGGATGTGGACAAGTGCAATGTCAGCGCACAGAACGGCAGTCAGTGTGACACCTCCTGATAATTGTTATTCTATATAAGATAAATAATAATAAAGCGTTGATACCTAAATGAAACATAGAAATATTAGGTTTTTGTTGGAATTAACATATACACTTGTGGGCTACTGGACTCATTTCTGCTACAACACTCTCTGTTTGTCATAGAAATGACTTTAGTGTGCAACTAGTCAACAAAGTATTTCTCCATCTAATTAACTAACTGTATGTTTTAGTACTATAATAATTATCCAAACATTACTTTCATTCAAAATCACTCAAACCTGTGTTCACAGAGCAGAACAGGAACAACTTAAGTCTTAAATTGCACACTGGGGGACAGATTTGAAAATCACAGATCAAAGCAAAATATTAGTTCTAATCCGAGTGACCTTTCCGTTTCCTTCATGCCAAAGCTCTGAAAGACAACGTGCACTTAAAGCTCATGTAAAATCCAAACACGCTGCCTCCTCTCTGCCTTTTAAATCAAACGCTCAAGATACGTTTTGATAGAAAGGGTTTAAAAAAAACAACAAACAACAACAACACAGACAGAACAGGACGGATCTAAGAGGGAGTAAATATCTGAGAGAGGACAACAGCAATAATCACAAGCACCGCAAAGTGAGGGGAGTGATATGAAGAAGTAGTAAGAGGAACAGAGAGTACGCGAGCAAGAAAACAAGAAATAAGTGATGAAGAGAAGAGCACTGGAAAGATAAGTGTTGAAGGGAGGGAGACGAGGCAAAATTGAAATATGGAAGAAATCCTGTCCTGAACAAAGAGCGGAGATGAGAGACGACAGAATTTTTTTTTTTTTAGTGAGTGTCTGTTTGCCAATATGGCAACCTGCCATTCTAGCAGAGGATAGTTGATGGTGCCAAGGCGAGATTTACGGACGGCGTGGTGCATCGACTGTGTCTTAGCAGAAGACGGCGTTAAGTCAGAGTCTCAGGTAGGAGCAGGAGTGAAGAAGTCACTCGACAGGACACTTGGCTACCGTCCATCACATTTACATTACGGTGAACAATATGGTAACAGCTCGTTTATCATTTTTTGGACAGTCCCAGGCAAAAGATGCCCAATGTGAAACAATCCTGGCTATTTCTTTTGACTGCGGCTCCAAAATAACCTTCTCATATCGCAGTTGACACCGTTTTACGCCGAAATCCAGGATGACCATCCCACAGAACATGCTGCTACTATTAACACCCACAGGCTCGCTCACAGGCCAACGACACAGTCAAACACAACGGAGGCGAAACGTAAAGACAATGCCAGCATGTGGGATCCAGAGCCATTTTCTCTGCACACACTGAACAGAAACATTGCCAGAGCACGATTCATCTTCCTCTGTTGTTTACCACTAGCACACCGGGGTTCTCAAACTGTGGTGCGTGTACTCACTGCTTCCTCTGGTGGAAATTCAAAACAAATTCACCTCATCTCTCGCTCCATCTTTACCTAACTTCACCATACCAGTGTGTGAAGTATATGCGAGGAAGAGGAGGAGGATGATGAGAGAGCAAATGATCTTATTGGGAATAAATCTGCCTCCTATGAAAAGTCCGTAGCTGACTTTGTTCGGCCTATTTACACCAACGCTGGCGACAATAGAGTCACCTCGTGAGCTCGGTATTTCCTCAGGTTGTTCTTGGTAGAAACTGTTTGACAACGCCTGCACTAGCACATGCTAATGACGCTGCCACCTTGCATTGCAGCTGCAGGTTGGCGGCGTCATTAGCGTAGCCGATGACTCGCGATGCCTGCGTCGTACATTCTGCACGTAGCGACCCAGAGTTAGCCAGCGTGATTTATATTGATCTTAAAAAGACTGCTGGAATGTCCCTGTCTCGAGGAAGCATGTACATGTACAAATGTTCAGGAGCAGAAACACAAGGAGAAACCACGGCATCCATTACAGATATATATATAGATATATATATAACATCCAGGCTATAACTGAATCCAGCGTGACACAGTTACAAGCTCACAAAGCCTGAAATACTAAAGCGGCTGTATATAATGCAAAAGTCCATAATGTCCCTCTTCTGTTTCCAAAGCTGCTGTGGTGATAAAGCAACAATATCACTCACTGACAATAATCTAAATATTAAAGCCTCATAAATTACACATGCAGAAGGTCTATGCGTGATACAGCAGATGCACGACAGATTAAACTTTATACTGGTGCATTAAATCTGTTTGTCACAGAGTATGTACGTGCGTAGCCTAAGCACATGTCGGGATATTAACTGAACGGTCATTTTAAAGGCAGCAGTTTGTTGTACTGATGAACATTGCTGCGTTTCCCCTTCATCAGCTTTGAACCAGCGCAAGAAACTACATCTTTTTAAAATGACCATTGAGTGAAATTGAACACCTCTTTTATGTTATAACCTTCATTGAGTCCATAACAGTTCTGTTAAGTGTTCCTAAAACTGAGAAAAGCTCCGTTTCTGCTGAGATCTTATGGGTCAGTTCATTAGCACAGGACATTCCGCCTATTGTGCTTTAATCCCCTAATTTACTGTCCGTTCCACATCTGTGGGTTGCTCTTCGTGTCACTGTCAGTTTCCCCTCACTCAATACAGTCTATCAATCATGATTTGGATTAATGATCATCGTCCTCCCACCTTCCCCATGTTTCCCGTCTTGTTTTTTAATACACCACCCCCCTTCAAAAAGCAACGCACTTTCATAATAGATGTTCGTCCTTTACCGTGATACTGACAAACAGCCATGCAGTCCATATGGTGTGCAGAGGGGGCATCGGAGAGTGGAGGGTTTATGGGCTTAAAACTGCACTTGAAAAATACAAACATGAATGCATATGCCTCTCTGCTCTGCTCCGAACACTGGTCTTAACCTTCAGTGCACTTACTTACGACAGACTATTGACAGTCACTCAAGTGCTTGTGAACATTACAGCCGCCCATCTGTTACACGGTGCTCGGCACCAGAGATCGCAATGACTGTGTTCCCGTCCTCTGCGATAGATAATGAATAAAGACATGAGCCAAAATGGAACAGATACAGAGGACAAAAGTTATTTTCATAATCAGTCTGATAGTCTGGATGAGTGAAAAGTGAGAAACCAAATAGCCAATGGTGCACTCCTTTGATTCTACACCGCGAAAAGCTGGAGGGAAACTTCTGATAAGATGGAAAGAATTGAGGGCACAGATCCAGAGGTCGACAAAAGGTTGCATCTTTGAACATTTCTCTTCTTTCTTTTTTCTTTTGGCTTTATTGCCCCTGCAAGATAATGTTTTGTGTTTGTCAAACTGGCAGCAGCTGCAGTGCTGCTCATAAATATTTGAGCCAGAAATGCACCTTGCAAACAAAAGAGACAAAAGCTGCTTTAGAGCAAATTAAAAGATTAAACGGCAAAGACCTTCATCCATCCACGAGAATTAAAAGAGTTAAGTAATAACAACAGTTTAGAGTCTTCAGAGAATGGCTTTTAATGTCAATTTCATTAAATTGGTGTGCACATTATTACCTCAACTAATTCTTCTCACTGTCAAATGTCAAGAGGATGTGAGGAATTTTTAATTCATTAGACAAAGAAAATCCTCCATTTCCTCCAATCCAAAGCTTGAAATCACAGGTTCTTAGAATAGTTTGGAGCTCGATCCATCTACGAAGCGATCGACACTGACCGACGCTCTAAGAAAGATCCGACACGAACCACTGAAGCAACGTCACTACTGTACTTTAACAAAAGTGAAATCGTCTTTTGCTACCGCAGCTATTACAACATTACTTCCCTTCAGCTCCATCATCAGACCTTCCAACTGTGCAGCAATGTAGCCACGGCCTGACTGAGGTGCAGTTTATCACACTGGTGCACACGAGCACATTTACTCCATTTAGCGGTGTGAAATGTGGCCCACTAAAAACTCCGGCTTGCTTTCGCTCAGTGGGAAATGTGGAAGGTCTCAGCGATGGCTTCAAGCTCAACGCTAGAAGTGACTTTCACTAACTCTTTTAAAAGGACATCGTCAACGCCGCTACCACTTCAGCTTCCTCCACATCTAAATATTTGTGTGTGGCCAGCAAGGAGGAGGCAAACACGGCAGTTGAATACAAATGAGAAGCCATTTGATCCAACAAAACCTAAATCTGTGCAGTCTATAAGCCTATTAGTTGTATGGCTGGGAGGTTTTAATCACTGTCTTTGTCTATAGGGTCCATTACCCAGAGACTGCATTATGGTCTCTGGCTACTCTTTAGAGGTCATGGGTCAAAACACTCTCACAATGATGTGATCACAGTGCTTTATCGACGCAAAAGGCAGCAAGTGCTTTTTATCGCTGTGAGTCACTGCATCTCCATGTGTGAGTGAATAAATTGTGTGTACAAGTATGTTCTTTTCTCATCTGTATAAATAAAGACTATCTGAAGTATCGCACTCTTGTGGATGGATGAATTCCTTTGTGCGTGTGAATTTTGAAGTAAACGGCAGCGTGACTGATTATCTGTGATGTGCTGGAGCAGTAATTGCTGTGGAAATAAATGACCTCCACTTTTCTTTATCTTTCATGTACAGCTTTAAGTCCACTGTCCGACAAAATGGTCGCCGTCATCAGAGGCAAATTACAGGGATGTAAATATACATTTTGAGCCGACGGCGCGGCGGTGTTATTTCTCTTGTGTTCGCAGCACAAACCCACCGGCGGTTAGAGGAACGCAGGTTTCCGTGTTCCTGACAAACACTGACATGGAAAAGAGTGAGTTGATGCATGATGTTAGCGTGGTAATTACTGGACTGTCAGGGAGCCACAGGCAGCACACGGACCTTGTAACATCACATAACGAACAAGAGGCCCGTTCGCCAATAAGACAGTTCAACACAGTGTTGTCTACTGGTGACTAACGCCTCTCCATTTCATCCGATGATCACAACGCTGTGTGTCCTGAAGCTGGGGCACAAGTACGGCTCCATACTGTGCATTTCAACAGAGCTCCGTCATGAAATGAATGTAAAATTGACTCAAGTGGACAATGCGGCTGCTTGATTGACTGGTTCAATTCATTTTAACCTTTCATAGAGAGAACCCCTTAATCCCAAAAAGCACAACAAAAACTCTGACTCACAATCTTTTGCAGGTACTTTTCCTTGCGAACGTCGACCATGACCAAGCCTTCTTTGACCAGGCCCAGGCCCACGTCGTCCTTGGTGTCGCCGAACTGTATCGTGACGTGTGGACAGGTGACGCCCGAGTACTCCACGTTCAAGACACACTGGCTGTTCTGGATGTCCCTTACGACGCAGTCCACGACGTCTGCGCGGGCGTCGTCCTGAAAAGGTAGAGACCGAGATAAGAAAAGGGATTAGGAGGACGAGAGGAAATGAGGCAGTAATAGATGATGTCGTGGAAAAAAAAAAAAGATGAGGAGATAATGGGATAGAAGGAGAAGGGAGGGAAAGTGTGAGGAAAAAAAAAGATGATAGGGATAATTAGTAAGTTATCACTGATGACTTCTAAACACAGACAAAGACAGTTTGCATCTGCATTAACGGATTGAATTTACAGTGGAAGGTGATGTGACACACATGTGATAATGTGGTCACAAAAGACAGAATCATACACTTTATACAACAACCAAAGTCAAGTTCATCTGGACTGTGGCGATATGCCCCCTTATTATTATTATTATATCTTTTTAGAATTAAATGTTTGAAGTTGAAAAACTGTGGCCGGCATCTCGACATTCGCACAAGTGCCATTTCAATCCTGTCTACCATTAACTAAAGTTTCGAGAACGCACCACTAAGGATTTTGTCACGTTTCTCACTGTTGTCTTTTTCTGTTTACTGTGAGTGTGACTGAATAAACACATGCAGTAGTGATATGACATTGTATTTAGTATGGTTTCAATCTGGCGAAGATGTTTACGTGTTCGGAAGTCTGGATTTAGTCAGAATAACTCACACGGTAATCTGTGAGTGATGATCCACTCGGGTACCAGTTTAAGTAAATGTAGTTTGGCCTGACTTGTCTCTAACCGGGGTGATAGACTAGAATTTATAGTGACCAATTTACCTAATCCCCATAACGCATGTTTTTGGACTGTGGGAGGAAGCCGGAGAACATGGAGAAAACCAACGCACACACGAGGAGAACATGCAAATTCCATCCAGAAAGGCCCTTGTTCCAACCGGGGAAAGGCAAGAGTGCTATCCACTAAACCAACCGTGTGGCCCCAGTTTAAGTGATGCACTTTCCTCTCTTCTTAGCTAGCTGCCTCTCTCATTCCTCAACGTCTTATATGTGAAACCTTCAACATTTGATTAAAAATGTGGTGGAGAGAGAAGTGGAAGAGCTTGAATGCAATCCTGATCCCACATCCGGAGAAAGATAGAAAGAAAAAATCTAAACAAAAGGAGCTGCATCTTCAAAGGCAGGAAGACACTTAAAAAAAATAAAATAATAAAATCGGTCCTTGGCCATCATCCATCCCTCCCTTACACCATCCATCTCTTTGCTTCCCTTCTTTTTTGCCCTGGTCTTGTCTCCATGGCAACCCCCTTCGAGCTAGCCGCCCTTGGGTACGTGTGAGTGTGTGTTAGCATGTGTGGGCAGGGAAGCTTGTTCAAGACACAAAAACCGCAGGGTGTTTTTTCTTTTTTCTTTTTTTATTTCGTGTCCCCGCTCTGCCCCTGGTCAGATTGTCACAGGCGCTGCAGGGGAGCTCAGGGCAAGAGTGCGAGAGAGAGGAAGATTTTGTGTGTCACAGGGAGGGAGAGGGAGAGAGAGAGAGAGGTGGGGCGGGGGACAGCTGACACAGGAGGAGAGAGAGAGACTATAACAGAACAAGGATGCGTCAACACCAGTGAGGGGGCAATACAAAATTAATGAAAGCCTCCTCGTGACCTCATCCTGTCGACCTTGTGCAGAACATACCTGGGTAAAATCCTCTGACGTGTCAAACAGTTAAAACTTTATTTCATCCTTACTGGCTGGGTGCAGAACTTTTATTATATTCCACAAAAATATGGAATACTTTTATCTGTTTGATACAGTCTTTAAAGAACAAAAAGTTTTATTCTTTATTCTGATTCTGTGCTTTGAAACAAAGATGCTTCTTTCACAACGACATTAAGAAGACGGCAGACTCATTTTAGAAGATAATGATAAATAATGGGAGATACTTGTGCTGAAAAACTGCTGAGTCGATAAAGAAGATCCATAGCTTACATGGTAAAATGTTCAAATATAAACATTTTAAGTGGAATACTTTATCCCCCTCCCATTTTCTTTTAGCTAGTGCCATTTATGGCGCGTCTATTGTTTCTTTCTGAAATGCAGTCTGTTGTTCATCTTTTTTTTTTGCACTCCTCCTGACATAAACTACTTTCTTTAATTAGCTGACGAGGCACACTAAAGAAGTAGCAGGGTGTGTGTGTGTGTGTGTGTGTGTGTGTGTGTGAGAAGTGCAGGCAGATTCACAACCGCTCGTGACGTCTGCAATAAACCAGTTCTAAATTGTGCTGGAGATGTACGGCAGATGATGAGTAGTTTTACTTCAGTTACAAAGTAATTACAAATACACATTATTACCAGTATTGTTTTCCAGACAAAAGAATACAAGAATTCTGCCGTTTCTTTTGCGATATTGGGCACTTTCTATGAAAGTGCACTGGAAAGCAGCAAAATCAATTGACCTACTGGCAGAATTGTGTTGCTGAGAAAAAAAGGGTTTTCAGACGTTTGACTATGAGGCTGTGTAACTCGCAGTGTCAGACATTTGTTGCAGGGCATCAGTTGACAGGTTGCGTGACAAAGGCAACAACGTCTCTTATGTGCAGCAGCGAGCGTGTGGCACTGTGCCTGAGTGACACAGTAAAACGCTTCAGACTAAGCAGAAGAAAAACACACACACACAGTGACAGAGGAAGAGTGAGGAAAGTGTGTGTGTGTGTGTGTCTGGGGGCTCTGAAATGTAGGTGATGCCTGTGTCCCCCTGGGTTGGAACAACAGATGGGCCACTTCTTTCAGGAATGGAGACACTGACTCATGAGGCAGGTGATAGGACTCACATGGGGACTGTGAGCACACACAGTTGGTGCTGAGCCACTGAACTGAGTGAAGCTTTGACACAAATATGCAGTGAGAAGCAAACGGATGTAAAATTGGTTCTGTAATTGGGTGAATATTTCCAAAAAAATAGAGAGATATGTCAATAAACAGTTAAGGATCCAGTTATTTGTATGAAGACCAGTCCATCATCTCACACACATGCCAGTACATGACAGATATCTATCATTTCTGTGCAAACATTTCAACTTTTAAGCATGTGAAAGCGTCACAACTAATCACATGACAATTGCCAGTTGTCATAGTGACGCAAGACACGAGGGAAGTAGAGAGGCAGAGGGGAGAAAACGAAGAGATGCAACGTTACAGATGTAAAATGCCATAAAACACAGGGAGGAAAACAAACACGGCAAGACACTTAACAACTCCTAAATAAACTTTTGTGAAGGGATGAAATGGAGTTATATGATATTTTATGGGTCTCACAACACAAATAAAACCACAAAATTTAAAATACATCCGACTGCAGTGGTTTTAGTTTAGTGTAGTAACTTTACTAAAGGAACAAAATGTAAATGCATTAATGAAGTTGTGTATTCTATCAGTACTTCAGTAAGTTGAGGAGGGCAAATTGATCAAGGGACTGTTGACACTGCAAACATGTGAAGTGGAATAAACGCCCCCTTCACTCTTCAATACACACTTAAACAATCAAAGGCAGGGGGGTTAAGCACAGATGCTAATCGAGCACAAAGCAAAGGGAAAACATGTTTGTATCTGCACCGACTGTTCTGGACACTACCAAAGAGCTGACCCCCTGACACAAAAACAGTGAGTGTCACATGATTACTGCTAAAAAAAAGGTTCATAACACATAAACACCTTTTGACCACAATGTCAATTAGGCTTACTTTTTTTTGTGAGTGTGCAAGTAAATCAATGGCTTCATGATTGCCAGTGTTCCGGTAGCTTTGTACAACATGCATAATGCATGAGCACAATTTTGTGGAAACACTTGCTCGGAATGAAAACTCGACCCTGCCTGTCCGTTACAGACTTATCGCCTCATGCGATAAGTGGAAATCAAACAGTTTTTTATGTCTTGCCAGGAAAGTCAACTTTCAGAAGCCTGGCAGTGGAAAGTGAGAGGGGGACTTGATCCCTCTAAGTTAATTTTAAAGCTTTAAGCTGCAACACTCGACTCCACGTGTGTGTGTGTGTGTGTGTGTGTGCACTTACATCCTGCGGGACCTGGATGAAGGCAAAGGCATACTCGGTGGCCTGTGCTGGCAGGATCCTGGTGCTGAAGGCGGGGGGCATGGCGGCCAGACGGGTCGACGACACGACTTCTCTCTAAAAGGGGGACGATAAAGGAAGGACAGGCCTCAGACTCGATGTGGAGCAGTTTTTCCGAGGCAGCGATGCGTGTGCGTAACGTTGATCTACACAGTGACATTTGTTTTTCCTCGGGCTGTAATACTATGCACAAACACTGTTGATGTAAAGCTTGTCGAGTCTGTGTTCATGGTTTAAAATGTTTACTCTATGCGAGTTATCTGATTTTCTGCAGGTTTTTCAGACCGTGAAGTAAAGCTCAAGCACAATTTGAGTGTTTGCTTGACAAAGACTGTGTCTAAGCAAACGCGACAGAGATGCATCTTTTGCTGCTGCTGCAGTAATACAAATAAAAACTGTCTTATTTAATATGGACACTATACAATAAACAGAATAACAATTCAAAGCTCAGATGGAACATTTGTTCTTACATCAGATCCCTTCATGAGTCAAGAAAATGAAAGACTCAAATCAAACCGGGTCTGTAAGTCATCCTGTTCCCAACATCAACGCCACATGTTACTTTTACCAGTGTGAGAAAAGGACAGATGCCATTTAGTAGTTGTAGCTTAAGGGCTGCATGCTTGTATATGTCACCTTACCACTCGCTGTACAGCTGTTCCCCGGTGCTACTAAGACCCCGTTTTACTAAACCATCTGTTGTGTAGCGCCACGACAAGCTAAGGTGGAGGAATAAGTAAAGATGACGATAGACGTCGGGTTTCTGTTTGCGCATCATACGTGACAGGTTCCACCTATGACAAAAGCCTTGAACCACCGTGACACTGATGAGCCAGTGTGAGTGATGGTCAATCTCCGATCACCGTGGGCGAGACGTGAGGGAGAACACACCGGCGGAAAGTCAAAGACAAAATATCGCTGTTCGAAGTGGGAAGTTAATGTAATGTCCCCATATCTTAGGTTAATGTGTTCATTGGACTGTACAGTCTAGACGGAGAATACCCTCAACATTTATTATGGATTAGACGGTTAAGATTTATCGACGCCGTATTAGACTTTGACAGCACTGTAAATGTGGCCTTTAAAAATGAAAGGCAAAAGTGCTCTGCTGTGTTTGCTAATGATCATGTAATGTTTCAGGTACCAGGCTGCACCTGTGGCTAATAGCTCATGACACAGTGGCCACAATGAGTCAATCCGAAAAAAATCACAGACACAAAGTCACATAGAACAAGGTGCATGTAAGCTGTGTGTGTGTGTGCGTGCGTGCATGCGTGTGCGTGTGCGGGCCAGGTCGGCCTCTGAGAATCACACTTTCAGCAACATGCCAAGATGCATCGCGTCTGCCAGCTAAACCTTGAGCTGCACTGTCCCCACCCTCCACCCCCCCACCTCACTCTGAGGTCAGCCACACACTGTGCCCCCTCTACTGCATTATGGGAAATCTCCCGCAGGCCAGGGGTTGGCTGCATGACCCACTTGGTGACGCAAGCATGTGTGCACACAAGTGGGCAGAAGCACACACACACACGGGGACTGACGGTGCCTTCATCTTTACAGAGTTTGCTTTTGTCATTGGTGTAAAAATAAAATAAAAAGAGCAAACAAATGAGCCTTTGTCACATTTGTCCTCAAAAAAGGATACATTACGGATGTTTGCCTGCTCTGAACAATAAAAATAATAATAAACCACTGACGCCTGAATAGAAAATACAAAATAATAACAGAGGAGAAATCCCCTTTCAGATTCTACTGTAGATTGCCTCTGCCTGTGGTTTGTGTGTGAGTTTCAAACAATGCTACTTTCATATGACGACACCGGAAAAAAAGTTGTCACACTTTTTCACGCTCAATATTTGGTCACTCACGTTGCCATAGTCGATGTAGAAGACGTGCACCTTTGCTGGCGACTCAACTTTCTCCACTCTGGCTCTGTACCTGCAGCAGAGAAAGAATAATTGAAAGACAGAGACAAAGAGAGAGAGAGAGAGAGAGAGAGAGAGCGATGAAGACAGAGGGCACAAGAGGAAAAGGAGATGAGTAAATGATTCCATGCTTATTTCCCTGGGGACAAGGTGTTGGAGGGTCTGTCTGTTGTGATCGGAAGAGGTGTAGGCGAGGATGACCGGGCCGGGGGAGTGTTGGGGGGAGGGACAGAGGGTGGACAGACGGGATCTATCAGGACATGGCAGGGCTGTGGAAATTGCACAGAGGCCTCTTTGCAATAAAAGGGACAGGAATTTAAACCCATTTTTTTTGTCGTGTAGGAGAAATAAAAACTACATTTAAGAAAATGAATATTAATGAAAGGGGAAGAAAACACAATCATGAATCTCAGCAATCATTCTGAAGAAGGGGCTAAAAATACAAAATGACGGATTTCGAATTGTAAAAACCTGTATGCACTTCAGCACGATCACTGTAGCATCAGCCACTTTTACATTTTGGTCCCTTAAGCACTTTAAAAATTATGATTCCAATTTCCTTGTTTGCCATGCTGAGCCGATTTGGGGGGAAAATATCTAATTACGATTTTTTCTGACAGTTGCTTCATCTGAATTATATATGTGTGTGTGTGTGTGTGTGTGTGTGTATATATGTATATATGTATATATATACACACAGAAATACTCACAGTATATCGATATACTACGTTACATCCTATTGCCAGGCTGAGAAATTAAAGATATGACCCGTTACCAACTATTGTTTCCTGCATCTGTATGCATATGTACTGTATTTGTTATGTTACATCAACATGCCAATGGAAAAC
The DNA here is from genome assembly GCF_019176455.1 of Solea senegalensis. NCBI lineage: Eukaryota > Metazoa > Chordata > Actinopteri > Pleuronectiformes > Soleidae > Solea > Solea senegalensis. Next base: position 30,738,961 of record NC_058023.1, on the reverse strand, counting down.
AGACGTAAATTAGCCACTTTACGCATCCATGTTCAACGTCTGTAGTCAAATGAATAAATAAAATCATAATACAAACAAATATAGTGGCTGAATAAAATAAGGAGCTACATCAATAAATTCTAATGAATTCATACGGACGCTGCAGAGGAACATATTTATCTGCGTTAGTCAATTCAATTCAGGCAGTGCCTCCTCTCCTGACCGTCACTCGTCTGACTCTCAGACAAACAAGTGAGACAGACACGCTGGCTGCAGACCAAGGACGGCAGAGAGAGAGAAGAGAAGGCCAAATAATCACAGCCACGCGGGCAGAGAGAGAGAGACCAGAGAACAAAGTTAGAAGCGATTAACTGAGAGACATTAGGAACTCCTACAAGTGCACAGACGAGGAGAAAGAAAGAGCGAGAGACAGTGTGAGTGATTGATGAATAGAACTCTTCCCCGCCCTCCTTCTATTCTCTGTGACTCTGTGGTGTTTTAAAAGGCCTTGAAAGGCAACGGGTTTCTAATTAGCCCCCTAATGAAACAAGCAGACATTCCACACACACTTTACAAAACACAAAGATACGGACAAAGAACAATGTGAGCGTGATTATAATTAGTTCGCTTAATAATGTGGAGCTTTTCTCCTTTTCCTCTTTTACTTTAACAAAAAAAAAAAATATTTCAGACAGCTGCCACACGGTGCAGAATTTGTGGTTTTGCCGTTGAAAGAAGTAGATCTTTTCTTTTAGACACCGGGATAAGAGAATAACATTAGCTTTTTGTTTTGTTTTTAATTGCCACCCTAAAACAAGAGGATGAAAGAGGGAAGAAAGGCGCTGTAGAGCATTTGTTTTTTGAAGTCTGTATATTGTGATTATCACCTTGTGACACAAACACTCTCTTTGCCTCTCTCTCCATGACCGTGACTTCAATCTGTCCCCATGACCATCTGTAAACGTCCAGCATCCGGTGTGGAGACGAGATGAAGTGGCGCGCGCGCACGCGTGCGTGTGTGTGTGTGTGTGCGCGCGTGCACGCTGCTGTCAAGTGACTGCTGATTCTACAAGGCCGAGGCTGTGGCAGCGAGCTAATTACACCCTGTGGGTGTCTGCAGTTAATGCATCACAGGCTTAAATAGAAACAAGGTAAAAATGAAATGTCAGGTAATCATGAAAGAGGGAGAGAAACAGTACAGCATGTAGCTGACTGAAGTGCAGAACATATCTCAGTTCCTGTAGCGTCAGGTAATTCAGACTGATCATTAATCACGTTCACAGACGAGAGGATGTGTGAGTGTGATCTGACAGAGACGGGGAATGCAGCAAACGCACAACAACACATCTGAAGGACTGTACATGTCACTTTATAAGAGAAAAATGTAATGAGAAACCGTACCAAGGTTTCCATTGTATTGCAAACATTCTGTAAGACTGCATTGAAAGAAATTGATTGCATTTTCTCCTACTCCATCCCATTTTTAAAAGCTGGACGTTCAAAGACGAGCAAGCACTGTATTGCTTTATTGTCTGTTTTCCTCTTAAATAGAGCCGAAGTTAGAAAACTGACATTGTGTGAAACTACTAATTGACCATCAACTGCTCAGGAACATGTTCCTCATCTCGTCAATCAAGTCTGAAGTAGGCTTATTTTCATCGACACATCTTTCAATGGAGTTATTTTTGCGACAGCAGAGTCACCTCCTGCTGGCTAACTGCTCCTTCCATCATAGAATGGATATAAAAAGTAGATAAATGGTCTGTTTGTAAGACAGTCACGCCACTAAAAGCTGCTTTTACTGTTTTGCCATTCACATTTTCTATCGCACAGTTTTCACACACTGCTGGCACGGCCGGTCAGGAGCAACATCGGCATGTAGAGTAGCCGAGCCGGGAATCAAACCCACTACCTTCAAGTTGAAAGTATACCCCAGAAGTAGCAGTGAGTCACCAGGGGGCATGCCTTTCTTCCAAGGCTTCACTTTTCAAACTCAAAGGCTACATCCTCTTCCTTTGTACGGTCTATGGTTTCAGTTCAGAAATGAGATCAACAATTAAGGGAATTCCAGAACTTACCATTCACCATCAGCAAACTTGGCTAAGCAGTAGTCCCCTCGGCGCGCAGCGTAGGATCCTTCCACTGGTGGATGGGCGGCGATCTCTGCTCTCATGGTCTCCATCAGGCTCTCCAGCTGGCCTCCTGCAGGACACACACACCAAGACCAAGACATGACTTGTGTTTCCTGTTTGATTGGTGGATTTGCATCTCATTACATCACTTTGACACCGATGCATTTGCAGTTTTGACTCTATTACTATCTAATCCAATTTGAAGTGTGCGACGCAGCTCTCCGTGGAGAGGGGAGTTTGAAATGTGATTGTGTAAAAACGGGTCACAAGCTCCATTTCACGTCGTCAGCTGCAGAGGTGCAAGCATCCTTATTGGGCTCTGACTGTGTGATTGACAGTGAGCAACAGGAGGAAGTGGACAGACTCTATCCTAACTCTACACACTCCCATAATCAATGCAAACCAAATGAAGCCTGTTGCTACGTCGGAGAGCATGACTGTGCTTTTTATTCAGACGCACAAGTTGAGGATTTTTCTGAAGGTTGCTCATGTTGTTTGTTACTGAATGCGAGTGTGTCGCCTAAATACGTCTCTGCCCTTTGTTAGGGGGAAAAAATTAATTAATGACTTTATTGAATACTGCAGCCCGCTTTGTTATTTGAGGCTTAGATTCGTGCCTAATTGCATCACTGCCATATAGAAGGTACTTGAAAGCTTAATTCAAATTGACAAGCACAAAACAATGCAAAAAATATGTACTTAACGGCTCCTTATAAAAACAAAACAAATTGAATGGCTTTACATTTACGTAAGGATTAAACACAATGCTCGTTTCTCCTCAAATAATTAAGCACAAGAGATGTAAACAAACACATTTGCCCTGAAGTTACAGTGACCAAGATTTCACAGATAAATAAATCTGATACCAACGTGGTGGTAAGGCCGGTGTGACCCGGCTGGAGAAATACAGTCTGCTCTCCAACAGGCCTTTATGGCCCATCAAACTATTATATTATGTGCTTTAGACTTATTACAGTGGATTCAACGAGAGAATGTGGCTGTCAATACGGGAGGGGCTTAGCCAGATAGTGAGTCAGCAGAGCTCCAGCAATTCAATAACTGAGGTAAATGGTGGCCTAATTTACAACCATCAGCTGCAATTGGGAAGCTGATGAGAGCACAATAAATTTCTTCGTGCATCTGCCAAAGACAAGTCACGCCCACGTGTTTGTGCATGTGGTGACTATGCAGCGCACATGTGTCCATTACTGCAGCGCTCACGAAAGGTAGGAGAACTCCTTTTGAAAGGAAGTCGACGGGAACACGAGCTTTACTTTCCACTTGATTCATAACACCGGCAAACATTTGAAATGAAGAGTCACATACACTCGTTTCAAGTCTTCTTAAATAAGACATGATATAAGGTTTGGAAAACAAACACCAATAGCGCCTGGGGGTTTGCAGGTGATGTCTGTGAACTAGGGCTGCAACAAACCATTATATTCACAATTAATCGAGTAAATCGTTTGGTTCATAAAATGTTAGAAAATAATGATCAGTGTTTCTGAAACCTGGAAAGGACGACGTTCTCGTCCAAAAACCCAAAAATGATTCAGTTTGAATGAATTTGAATGAAGAAACCAGAAAATATTCACATTTGAGAAGCTGAAAAATCAGAAAACTTGCTTTAATTCCTTAAAAACACTCAGTCTGGTGACATCAGCGCAATTGAAAATATGCTAGTGGAAACGCAACTTAGCCGTGCTGTGCCGAGTCGAGCCAGTGAGAACGTACCAACAGCGATGGAGAGATTGCCTCCAGTCATCTGTTCCCTATAAAAAAGAATGTTTCTGCTTGTGATCGTGTCAAGAGAAGCTCAGGACAGAGAGTTGCAAACCCAAAATATTAGAACTGAAAACGACCTTCACTCAACTTCACTATGTTTCTAGCAAAACTACTTACTGCAAGTTTAAAGCAGTCGGTTTTTTTTTTTAGAAAAGTGGCCAACACGAAATTTCATGGCTGCATCTTCTAAGCACATTTTTCACACGTACCACCTGGAGGGAGGTTTGTTGGCAGGAAGTTCCAAGTAAACCAAACTGGCACTATGAGTCAAGTTTGAAAAGTTTTCTTTTTCCACAGCTAAACAGAAAAAAATGTGAACATGTACACACAGTAAGGAAACACTATGTACTCACACTTCTGTGTATGTTCTTTCACAGGGCCGTGAGTCCAACTGCTCGAATCATTTAAGAAAATAAGAAACCTGGTCACTGATCATCTGAATATAGACTTGGCTTTTACAGTAACCAGGTTATTGCTTCACAGATAAACACTAGCATTAACCTAATTCCACCAATTAACCCAGGTTTAATGTGTGCTCACAGATGCAGTCGGCGTGCGTGTCTGCACTGAGTTCTGCTTACGAGGCATGTTACTATCAAACAAACAGCTTGGAGGACAGCAGTGCACACCTTTATTTACTGCTGCTGTGAGTTTGGCATTAACACCTCATATTATTTATGCTTGTAAACGTAGTACACAAAATATAAATAATGAGGTTGTTCTCCCAGGGTTATCGGTGCTGAGGCAGTCAAGCAGCTGCCAACTAACGCCGTACTGGAAATCTTCATTAGCAATGGTGTCAGAGTTGGAGGAAGAAGAAAAAAAACCCAGGCTAAGAGCACGGAAAGGGATTTCGAATGTAAAGGAAAAAGGCTGGGGAGCACAGTTTGATTGTGGAGGGGGTCGGGGGGTGGGGCAGGAGGGGGAGGCGCGGTCGTGTCCAAACACCTCATTGGTCACCCACTGCTACACCAACTGCTGATGGATGCAGCGTGGGGAACGGGGGAGGCGGGGGACACACGCACACATTAAATAGACACGTCCTGGGCGTTTTGTAGAGAAAGCAGTTTGTGAAAAACCTTGTCAGATGAATTTGTCTGCATTTCACATGTAGACACAAACATACAGAGGTCTCGTGGTCCTGGTGTTAAAGCTCCAGCTCCAGCCACATCCCTGACTTATTATTCTAATTAAAAATGGTCGGCATGGCGCATGCTCCTTCCCTCTAAGAGTATACCAGCGCACATTTATATATGTGTATATTTACATTCCTGCGTTCAGTGAAGACCAAATAAACATGACCTTTAAAAAGGGTCACGCCTCTCATATACAGTATATATTCCCACTAATGAAGCCTTAATGGATCGATCCCCTTAACGTAGCCCACTGAACAATGCTTTATTCATGTAAATGGCAAAGGCAGCGCAGAGTGTCGGCGTGTAGCTGCTGCTCTGTGATACATTAAATGGGCACATGCCACATGATGAGCCGTGTCAGCTGACGGCGAGATGATACGACTGCCAAGTCTTTGTGACGGCCAGTCCGATGCTGTCAGAGCAGATGGGCTGCTTTAATGCTTTCCCATGCCATCACGCTGCAAGCTTTAAATTACACTTACAGTGCAGTCACACATGCTAATCAAGCATTTCTCCTTCTACTCGTACCACTGCAAGGAGCTAATGTTTGTGCCGACTGACATGAAGACGCCAGTTGTGTCAGGTAGTCTGTATCTTCTATTACACTGCGTGTTGTGGAGATGCACCCCGACTCCACATACTGACGGCTCTGGTTGGGTTAAGCAGTCAAAGGGCACTGACAGTGACGTGTTATGGATCACCAACTTTAACAAGCTAATTTGTGATCTGCTCTGACCCATAGATTCACTTCAATTACTTTCTAGTCAGGTCCAGTCACACTTTGAACAATAAATCAGTGTCCATCCACTGGCTGACGGGCGTTTTGGCTTGTTTTTTTTTCTTAAGGCTCTCTGCTCTTTCTTCACTGTCTTTTAAGATTTGATTTATGATTATAACAATATGCAATAAACTACTCCGGTGTAGACAAATCAATATGTGGGTACAGCGTTTTATAATGTGCACGTCCACATTTGGCCATGTTTGATTTAGTATGCACAGTGTACCTCATGCATTATCATTATTCTCTGGCGCTATTAAGAATTCTAATTTGCTGCGCAGGCTTCTTCTTGGACAAAGCTGAAGTTGCTTTTGGGGTTATGAATTTATTGGGAACACACGCACGCACACACACACACACACACTGTGCAGGTGAGTGCTTTTCCATTATCTGTGTGATGTGATGATATACAGTATATAAAAATGATGTCATTCAACGTTATGTTCACTCTTGAGTGCAATATTTGGACGGTGCTTCATGTTCTTCCACACTGGACGGATGCAGGGGGGGAGGAAAAGGCAACAAAAGCAAAGATAAAGAAGCTTGAAGGGGAAGGAATCTGTCGAGAAATGTGATAAAAAAAACAAACAAACAATGAAAATGAAAAGGAGAACTTGAAATCAGACATAAATTACAACAATAAAACAGACTAATGTGACTGAAATTAGGGTCAATCGAGCAAACCTGCAATGCAAGTGCAGCATCCCGGTGAAATTCTAAATGAATGTGAGCAGCCACATTAGTAAGGAAAACAGCTTGGACAATCTGCATTACAGAGGCAGATTCCCATTTTAATGCTGTGCTGGCTTGAAATAAAACTAAATATCTGCATGCAGGAGGGGTAAACCATGTCAAGCATAAGTGCTAATTTCGCACTGAAGAGAGAGCCAAAGGGATGGAGGGAGGGAGAAAAAAACCCCAAAAAACAATGACCAGTTTCTCTCCATCTCTTTATCCGTCTGCCCGTTCTCCTCCCTCGTTTAGTAATCTGTTCATACACCATTATGGCTACAGCTGTTTGTAAATCATATATAATTACATCATGAATGCCCAGCACAGAGTGGGAGAACGATTTGCCTTAAAAATGAGAAAACAATAGAGAAGAGGAGAGCGAGAGAGACAGAAAGGAGAGAGGCTGGGGCACTGACAACCGTTTCACAGGTTGGTTATGATCATATTTGATTATACCGTGGCACGCTGTGTGGCAACCCAAACAAAGAGGGAACAGAGAGCCAATGAAAATACAGAGTCTTGTACGCGCACATCCCAAGGCCGCACTGAATTCTATTAAGCGGTTTACGAACGCTGTTAAACCGCACAAGGGTAAATAATCACAACGTGGCAGAGGCAGAGGCCAAAGAGAGCAAAGGCTGTTTATGAAATCATTCTAATTTCCTGGCTTATGAGAATGAAGGAATTAGGAGACAAGAGTGGAGCACGTCGATGAAAAGGGCACCTCCCGGGGAAAAACAAGCGACTGGAGAGGATCCAGAAACATAAACCTGGCTATAAATCTACTATAATTCATGAAGGCAAAAGGAAGAGCACATCCAGAGGAGTGAGACATAGTCGAACTGAAGCTGACACACACATATTCACCCCCCTAACCCCCCACCAGCATTACTGCTGAGCTTAGAAACACTGCAGGTCTGGTCAAGCAGTGTGGATGGTCTACCATCTGAGTGATCCACAGCTGCTGAACACAGCTTTGTGCTTTAGCTCACCTGTTAGCAGAGAGTGTTAAATATGCATGAGCTTCGGACGGGGCTTTATCCTCAGGGGGTAAGAGGGATGGCAGCGTTTCAGGACATGCAGGGCTATACTTCAAAAAGGTAAAAGGCCGCACTGAAACAACAAAACACAGGCCCAGTACAGTGTGTGCTGACTTGAGAGGCCTGTATTTGTGCTGCGTGTGTTCAAACACATACAGCTGGTTTGGGGCTCGATGCCCCCTCTGGTTGGTCAACAAAGTCCTGGCGCTCACCTGGGGATATAAGTACACCGGCTGAAGACATAGTGTGTCAAGGAGGGAGCGCTCAGACAAGAGAGCGGCCATTTACTCCCCTTCCTGAGCGATGTTTAAAGTGGTGTCAGCGTTTGCAGCGCGTTGAGGGAGGCCACTATAAAAACAAATGATCCCCCTGCTTGACTAATGCAGCTCTCACTCCCACTGGAGAGTGATATGGATTATATCTCATCCCCACCACCACCACCACCACCACCACCAATTCCCCGGCCCTGTTCTACCCTTCCTGGCAGTCTGGAGCCTTTTTACGGCAAATTACTGATTCTGTAATTGGTGAAGCCATTGCTGAAAACAGAGACAGCATCTGTGGCTCTCTTCTTGCATCACTCGCCCCCCACCCCCCCAACACTCTCTGCCACCTGTCGAGCCTCATTGACTGCAGCTAATGCCCTGTTTTGATTGTGAAGAGTCCAAATATACTCATGAGATGGCCCTGTGCACATTTGGAAACGAGGACCAGGGGTGTTAGGGTGGACCTCATGGGGGTGGTGCGAGCCAGGCCAATTTTGGAGAGGACCCCCTTTGAGCCTGTAAGTGGCTCACCACTGTGAAAAGTGTCACTCAGCCTTTCAGCTTTAGGTAATAAACCCCGGAGCTGACATTAGTGCAAATCATGCTCACTGAGAGAGTGAAGAATGAGCGTGAAGACGCTTTAATCTACGACTGGAAATCGAAGGCACCGCACATCAAACCGACAGGTGAGCTGACCTTTTAGAAGCTAAGTTGCGTATCTGATTTAATAATGGATGTTTTGGGACCGGAGACTTCTTCTGGGCAGGGACCGGCCTTTAAATATTGCATCTGCTGCAGTGGTGAGCTGCAGAAAAAGTTGTTCTTTTTTAAAACAGCACCATCAGCTGCTGCTTCGACTTGCAGCCTTCATTCACCTGAAGTTGCATGGTACCACATCAAGGTCGTGTGCACTGTTGAAATGAATTAAAAATGAGACATAAAAGGCAGATAGACAAAGATACTTGTGTGTGAAAACTTCTCAGGACGCAGAATTTCTTTTTTGTTGCCCAGCTGGTCTGACGCACACCACACTTCCTTTGTACATCTGCAATGAATACTACAGCAATTGAATCTATCCTCAAACGTGAAGTCATACAACTGCTCCAAAAAAAATCCATGAACTTCTTTTACCATTGGTCTTTGAGTTAACTTTTAATAAGTAAGCAAGAAGTTCTTTTACTTCATGGCTTTTGTTAGTCTGCTCAACAAAGAATTCACAAGATTAACTAAACAAATACTTTCCAAAATGCTATTAAGAAAGAAAAAAAGTATAAAGCACGAGTGTAGGAGTTCATTATGTCAGCCACTAACTGGATTTGGCTTGAAGCCCACACGGCTACAGCAACATATCTCATCCAAAAATCAGAAAAAGAAAATGAAAACACTGCAGGCAGCCTTACGGCAACATTTCGACCGTGCAACTGTTCTATCATATCAAAGGAATCATCACATGGGTGCACAGGGCATCCACTAATTCTCATGTCATTTTATTGAAATCAACACCAGAGTTACTCTGGAAAACGGCCTCCACTTGACATTGAGTTGAACCTGAAAACAGAGTCCTTTGATATTGGGAGTTGACTGTAGGGAAGCCATATTGGCTTATTTAGGAGAGCATGAATTAAAGTGAAAACCAAGACAAATGAATAAACCAATATGCATTGCCGCTGTACCTAAACAAGCAAAGTGAAACGCAGCATTTCACAGTAATGGAATTCAGTTTCAAAAGGCAAAAAGGGACTGGTTTGAAGTCTAGCCAGAGAGAGAGAGAGCGAGCAGCTCCCTGCCTGCCTGCCTGCCTGCCTGCCTCGCGGTCTGCCTAGCTGGGTCCAGCATCATTAGGTGATGAACAGCTGCTGCATGTAAAAGGTAGAAGTGTGAATAATGCGGACGGAGAGGCACCTGGTTGGGGGGGAAACGACTTCACTCATTATGAATCTGTACGGGTGCCAGAAAACAAGCGCTAGTGGACGGGAGCGCATCGCCAACCTCGCTGCAGCCGGGGCTCAGGCTGGGGGCAGAAAATGCGTGTTTATCGGTCGAGCGACACCAGTGCCATGGAGGTGACGACCGAATGAGATCCAAATGAACAGGAAGCACGAGCAAAAAGATTCCCACTGGTTCAACCTGTATAAACCAGGACAGTACATGCACTGGAGAGAACTTGGGTCCCTGTACCTCAATATGTCAAATAATGTGTTCTAATCCCATTCTTACAGTTCAACTACAATAATTCTAGTCGCATACCATCTGTGCTGTGAGAATAATAGACATGATTCATGATTAAAACAAGATTCCTAATTGTTTTTGGTTCTTAAATGTGAACATTTTCTTTGTTTCTTTGCTCCATATAACAAAGAAATCATTAAAAATCCAACAATTTGGTTTGTGGACAAAACAAGACATTCGAGAACAACCTTTTTTTAAACGTTTTCTGACGTTTTATGGACCAAACGATGACTCGATTAATGGTGAAAACACTCGACAGATTAATCCATTGTGAAAATAATCGTCAGTTGCAGCTCTAAAATATTGACAGACGCTTTAAGTTGAGCAATTTTGAGCATCACCCGTCATTATGAAGCCAAACATATGGGCCAAGTGGAACTTACTGTGAAACTGAAGCACATCGTGTGTTTGATTATTATTATTATTGTTATTCTTTTTTTGATTTGAGTAGAAGATCATCCATTACCGAGGTTCCGTACACCCATAAAGTCTGCACGGCTATATTTAGCCGGCTTTTAATTATATCTAGCGTCATAGTGGTAAAGCAACAACAATGTCGAGGAGTCACTTCCGCCCCCTCGGTGCCTGGAGTGGCCTCTGTCTTTCAGTGTCCAAGGTCACACAGATCTATGCAGGGCCCCCTCTGACAGTAATTACATATAGCCTGCGGAGGGAGAGACCAACACACACATGCATGCACAAGTAAAATTGGGAGGGGAAAAAAAAATCGGCAGTATGAAGGACAATGTATTTTTTGGGAGAGAGAGATAAACACAGAGCAAAAGATAAAGACCCTTAAAATAAACTAAGGATTAAAGAGTGCAATCCCTCAAGCTTCTCAGTGACTCGGAAAAAAAAACATTTCTAATGTGAAATTAATCTCTTATCTAGCGCGGGTAAAGATATCCATGTAAAAAAAAAACACTTAAGGGTAATTAAATGTGAATAATTAAAAGGGGTAAAGTACAGAGTTACTTCAGACCTCCAGAGAATAAGAGATATTACAAACTGCATTTTCTCTGTAATGTGTCGGGAACGACTGAAAAAGATAACGGCGTTAAAGTTTATTACGCGGGCCTACGTGCGTTCATCAAGTGGAGTTTTCAATCACAGCTGCCCTCGGCAGACCACGATAAATAAATAAACACACCCTGCTCTTTCATACCACCACAACTCCCTCAGGGTTGATGGTTTGGAAAATGCATCTAAATATTAATGGCTGCAACACTACACTTTTTTCTTTAGGATTTTTACTCTCCCTCGCCCTCTTTTTCTTTGACTGTACGGAATATATCGTCCACTTACTGTATATACCACTGAACTGCAGCACACTTTATGCACTCGAAAGAATTGAAGGTCATTTTGCACGACGCTTCCTCCTTTTCCATGTTGTCTAATGCAAATGTCGACACATGCTGCACACACCTGACCCCCACCTCTAATACACCATTCTCACTTAATCTAAATTTTATTCACCTTTTTCTCCATCTCATTATTCAAATCTCATACTGTATTATTCAGCACCCCGGAATATTCCTCTTCCCTCCGCCACTCTGACACTCTAATTTTTCCCAATGTGGAATCAATAAAGTTCATCGTATCTTACGGAAGAAAGTGTTGAAACAAATGGGGGTTTAACGGCAGACAGAAAAATGACTTTCTTTGCCAGTCCCAGCTGTATTTCATTTTGTTTCCATAATCGCGGCTACCTTTCATGATTAGCTTCACGCCCACAATAGAAGCCGGTGATCACCGCAGTTAAGTAAATGGGCTCACACCCATCATCGTTATGATGTCAAAAAGCAACACTGGAGCGAGATGGCGTCGTTTGTCTTGTTCGGGCAACTTTTGCAGAGGCTTCCGAACTTCACAGCAGGCGAGAGCCACACCGGGGGGAAGCGGATGGTCAAAGAGTGCTTGATAAAAGCATTTTTGCTCCATCTGGCAAATTGGGTGCAGGCAGTTGCTGCCAAAAACACTGGCTGAATATTGTCTCCGATGTTATCTGGGGGGAAAAATTCATCAGCAAAGCGACCCCTGTGCCATGGAAGAAATCCAAATTATGGCGACATTTGATAAAAAAAAAAAAAAACAAACCGGGGAGGGTGCTGATGATAGAGAGGGGCAACCTCAGGGAGCTGAAGCAATGTGACACACTTTAATATCAGTTTAATATCAAAGAGACTCTGAAGACTCGGTTCTGAATCAAATAGATTGAACTGGAGCTGCAACTAACTAATAATCTGTTGATTATTTTCACGATTAACCGAGTCATCGCTTGGTCCATAAAATGTCAGAAAACATTAAAAAATGTCGATCAGTGTTTGTAATACCTGGAAATGATGATGTTCTCGAACGTCTCGTTTTTGTCCACAAACCAAAATTTACTTTTGAATGATTTTTGTGATATGGAGCAAAGAAACCAGATAATATTCACATTTAACACACTGAAACAGTCAGAAATCTTGTTTTAATCGTAGAAAAATGCAAACCTTCAAAAAAAAGTAACTGACTAATCGAGCAATTGTTTCAACATTCTATGCTGTGTCCTTCATTTGAAAATGGGCTCTGTCAAGCAACACTATCAGCCCTGACTGAGGGAACAACTGTGTGTAATACAGTGGCAGAGCAGGGGCAGGCAAAAAAAAAATACAAAAACAATCATGTTTTTGGAGCAGGAGAAACTTGTTTTGTTGTGTTTTTAGTCATACTGCAGCCCGTCTCACTTCTCTCTACTAGCGCCTGTGTCTCTCTCGACATAAAACAAACCACTTCCTGTGTGCAGGTGTTTATATTTGATATATTTAAATATATATATATGACTTTGCTTCAGTAACTGAGGAAAAGGTAAGAGAGAGGAGGCGTGAGAAGGGTGAAAAGCACTCCGCTTGTATGGTTGTAGCACCTCTTACACTTTGATGTAATCTTCAAGGTGTTGGTATGACTTGATGCAACTTTGAGGAAACGTCAGCAAAATCGAAAGTGGGGTGGGGGGGCTGAAAGAAGGAGATGAGGACAGCAAGGTAGGCGGGTGAGAACTGGTCAAGTTGCACCTCCCTATAAAAAACTACAGCACATCAGCCTCTGGGTGGAAGAACACGGGCCAATTAAAGGAAAAATAAATAAATAAAAAAGGCCTGAGCATTGCTGGATCATCTAAAAATCATGCCTTTATATGAGAAAAGATTAAATAACTCACAGCTCTCCTGTCAAAATGAACTGAGAACAGCAGTTTAAGGGAAAATGCAGCTTGTGTACATTTCCCATAAAGCAACACTCTTGCGTTGCTACTTAGAAAAAAGTTGTAATTGCTTTGCATTTCGCAAGTTCCCCAGGCCCCCCTTTATTTATACATAGCGCATTAAAGGAATTCATGAGAAATGTGTAAAACATCAATAAAAACATATTTGATTTGCTCTTCCAAGCGCAGCTCCAGTTTTCAGACTTTCAAGATTTTCACCATGGGGACAAAGCTCCACTTCACATTTCGCCGTACATTCTCACCGCTGACAGTAATAATGGAACAAATAACTCTATAGCTTGTGTTTCTGCCTTTTGACCAGCGATAAACATCGCACACAACCTCAGTGTCTCTCCCGACTTGCAGGGGAGTGAGGCTGGAGATTTTAATCTATGGCTTATGGCGACGAGATGAATTGCAGATTGTTTCTGCACACTTAGCAACACCTGCAAGTTTCAGGAGAGGGGAAGGGGGGAAAAAAAGAGCGACGAGTGTTTAAAAACAGCAATTTGGGGCCAAATGCTTTTCTCACACGAGTATTTGATTGGATTATTATGGTACAAATGATGCCCAAGATCAAATTGGCAATTAAGAAAATTAATTAATGACTGCAGTGAGGGAAAATTAAAAGGTCGATTTCATGGCCGCCACGGAAACCAGGTGTGGGAGACCACGGTATCCCCGACTACTGCCACACACCGGCAGACAGTGATGATTGGTCTTTAGGCTTAAGATCTGTTCCTACTGGTTTGTGAAGCAGAGCAGAGTTTTTCTAAATGTGCGTCAGACTTCTGTAAGGTGATCTTAAATGCAATCGTTTGGGCTACGGAGCTGAGAAAAGAACGAGTGGCGGATATAAATTAGCACCACTCACATTATAATTAACTGATATTGATACTGATAAACCAGGTGCTCCAATTTGGTACAAGTACCCAAGAGTAATCTTCCAAAATTAGCACACTTATAGTTACAAAAACAAAGATTAAAATAAGAATTTGTGACATATAATGGCTTGAGAATGCACGCTAGGGAACTTTTCACATAGCCCACTGCAAAAAATGGCCATAGTTGTTCCTTTCTTGAAAATCACTCTAAAGGTGATTTGTGGCACAGGATTCTGAAGCAATGCCTGTACAAAAAACCCAACGAGTTTTACTATAAAGCTGTCATACACTCATACAAACATAATGATGAGTCGTATATTTAATATCCTGCTAATAAACCTTCCAAAATATGACACATTGGCCCTTTAAGTGGTGAAAAACAAGTCGAAACGTACAAGTTTCACCCCCAACTTTTAAATTCTACTTTCTGTAAACACAGAAACATAACAAATGGCTTAATTTTGGTATTGCAGATGATGGGCCGTTAAGCATACTACATGAAAAATGGACTGTTACCCATCACAAAACAGCACCGGGGAGGCATTATGTGAGCAGTCATTAATGTACACACACACACACACACAGACACACTCGCTCCATACTGACACAAACTGAGCATGTGAGAGAGCGAGCAGCCACGCGGGAATACCAGGGATTGTTAGTTTTCCCATCTCCAAACTTTTCCCTCCCGTCCTCCCCATGTCCACAGTGACAAGAGGAGACGGCGTGATTTATTCCTGTCATTCAACAGCAATAAAAACGGGGGGGAACATCCTTTCTTTTAGTCTCCGCTGGTGACAGAGAGGCTGCAGCAAAGGACGAGGTGAATATCTTAGTGGTCATTGTCATTCATAAAGTCAGTTCTGGTGCTAAAGGAGATTAAAAAGTGAAGAGAGAGCCCTTTGCTTGCGTGTCCCAGTGGAGACTGTTTGTGGCTGTGCTCAGTGCCAGATTGCACGAAATGACGAAACAGTCAGTGGAGCATGAAGTAATGCCACATGTTTACTAGAAATCCAGTTTTCACTCAATCACATTTGTTCTGCCACCATATTTTATGTCTGCAGCGCCGGGAAATGATCAGCTAACATATTTGAAATCACGTCATTCATATATTCTCATTGCGGCGTACCTGTCTCGACGTCCTGGGCGTAGATGTGCAGGGTGTCTGTGATTTCGGTGACAAATACCGGCCTGTAGTTGGCCACGCGTTCCTTCTCTTCCGTGACGTGGACAACCTCCTCGACGGGTTTCTCCTCATAGTTGGCCCAGACCTACAACGCACACACAGACACATGATTAAAAACATTAGTTAATAAATACAAACGATTTCTGTGGCACGATTTTTTCACAAATCGAAATGTTTATTGCACTCATGAACAAAGGATTAGAAACATTCCATTAGACATTTAAGTAAAGTGCCAAACAGTGTGTTTTCTTTAGGCCCTGAACATGGCACGGCATAGGGCTTATTGTTATTATTGGGAAAATGCGAGTGCCGTCACAGGAAGAGGCACAAGAATCCCTGACAGCACTGCCTGCGATCGCGAGTCGAATGCAAAACTTTTTCCAGGTCGGGCGGTTGTGTGATTCTCGTCACTACCACCTGGGTTTTCATCACCATCCATTTTGCATTTATTTCTGCTTAGCAGACACCTTCTCATTATGTTCTGTGCTGCACTCACTCAGCACAAATAGGATTGTTTACTTGCACCGCAGCTCTTGAAATTAAATGCAGAAGAATCGCTGTCATTTAGAAATGAGATCATGTGTCGCTGTGAATCGAGATTGCAATATTTTTAGCGGTTTATCACCAGTATTTCATGAAAATAACTATAGCTATTGTATATAAAAGGTGAACAGTCTTCAGGAAGTAAGAATATACCTAATCGCTCCCAAGGGACCACTAAAAAAAGTCTGTGAATGGAAAATTTCTCTACTTCTCACTTAGAGTTACAGTTCTTCAATAGTTCATTATGTCAATTTTGTGAAGAAAAACAGACAGCAGAGTATGAGTGGACATCAGCCTGAATGCAGGTGACACCTCCTACACCCACCTAATTTCTCAGTTGCATAACCTCAGCGTGGCACCAGCTAAAAAGTCTTCAAAACGGGAGATCACATTCTTATGGGTGAGGTCGTGAATACGGGAGACGTGAATTTTTAAGAGTGAAAGTCAAACAAATGACGACAGCAGCACAGTGATTATTTCTATCAATGTTGTCGGGACTAAATTGAAGTGATTGTGTGACTATTTTCCTGTCTCATGTTCTACTACAGTGACAGGATCCCTGGGACTTCACTGTGGACATGTCAGGACATTAGACTATTTCATCTCATGTCTAACTGTGGTTTTATTGCCTTTTTGTGGGACAAATTGACTCGTGTTAAGGTTCAGTCCCGGGTCAGGGTTCATGATTACAGATTAACCTCGTCGTGGTCTGAAAAGGCCACAAGCACGGGACAGAATTTAGCCAGTGAGCGCTGCAGCTCCTGTGTGTGTGTGTCTGTGTGCATGTAAGCAGGTTACAATCCTTTCAATGCTGCATCAAGGTTAGTTCTCTTGACTCCCCGGGAGAAAGCGAGGGCTCATTAGGTGGAAGTGCTTTGCCTTGGGCCACGTGTCGAACTGCATTGATGTTAAGTGTGTGTGTGTGTGTGTGTGTGTGTGTGTGTGTGTGTGTGTGTGTGTGTGTGTGTGTTTGTGGCTTTGAGTAAAGTAACGGAATTAAATGTGTGCGTGAACACAAAAGACGGTCACTGTGAGGGTGAGATAATCAGCTCGATGCACGTGAAATCACTGGAGAAGGGGAGTAAAGGAGAGATATACATGGGAGGATACGGGGGAGTAAAGATGGGCGGAGAACTCAAAAGTCAAAAAGTGTAAATAAGTTTCATGCCACTCCAATTTTTTGTGCCACAGCAGCAAAGCAGCGGCACAGCTTGTTACCATTCACTTCTCTGGGCTATTTGGGAAGTATTTACTTTTAAAGGTTATATATATATATATATATATATATGTATATAAAGAGATGAAAAGAGGCAGAGAGAGATGTGTTTTTTTTGTTTTTAATAGAGCAGAGGTTTTTAGCCAATTAGATTATTTAACTGCATGGTATCATGAAGCTAATTAGATTAGCTCGTTTTTATGTCGTCGTGTTGTCGTCTGCAGTGCTACGCTACTTTTAAGGCTAGG
Source organism: Solea senegalensis (assembly GCF_019176455.1). Taxonomy (NCBI): domain Eukaryota; kingdom Metazoa; phylum Chordata; class Actinopteri; order Pleuronectiformes; family Soleidae; genus Solea; species Solea senegalensis. The sequence continues at coordinate 30,721,566 of NC_058023.1, read as the reverse complement.
ATAATCATACCCAAGGCCTTTTTTCTTAACAGGCTGGCTTTTTAGCATGGTTATTAGTGAGTGTGTGTGTGTGTGTGTGTGTGTGTGTGTGTGTGTGTGTGTGTGTGTGAGAGAGACAGACAGAAGTTGATGAAAAAATTGTTTCCCTTTAATACCTATATGAAATAAGCAAAAGAAGAACAGTGTAGTAGCATCCCCCCCTCTACCTGCTAACAAAAGGCAGGGTCGCACTACACAATTACATTTAATTATTCATCCCACAAATACTGCGCACACACACACACACACACACACAGGAAACAGACTTGAAGGAAAGAGTGCAGGTAGAAATTCTGGAGATTGAGGGCGAGTAAGGTTAATGAAGACAGAAAACACAGCCACGCTTCATAAACCTGGAGCTCAACCGTGATCTCTTTGTATGGCATTAAGATAGGTGTGAGCATCATTAGTGTATATGTGTGTATACATATATATATATGCATATACAACCAAATGCGCACATTCTATGCACAGTCACACAGCCCGGTGTATAAAAAGTGGCTGGTAATAAACATGCTCTCCACATTGCAATCGAGCCCGACATAGCTTGGCTTTTAATCAAACCTGCAGCGCCAATTAGGGCTGACAAAGATTAGAGTGTCAGCATTCATTAGCCCGGCAGTCATCACTGCGGCACAGTTAGGTGGTAACAAACGGGTGGCTTTATGGCGAGATTGGACACCACGGTCACAAGTTTTCCCATTGACCCCCTGACTTTTTGAGCGTGGATGTCGCCACAACAAGAGATTGAGGTGATTAACGGGGTCTTTCATGGTGTTTTGAGAGTGTCTTTATTTTCTTGTTGTGTCATGCCACGATGCACGGTCGCTCATGTGCTGTGATCAACTACTGTGCAAGCCGAAGTTGGCTGTGGTTGGTTCTTAGCTCTTTATTTACTCTATCTACTGTCTTTGTAGAAGGACAGCTGGGAACTTCTGTCCATTTGTTGTCTTATGGCAACCGACATTTTTCTTTTCTTTCAATTTTGGTTGTTAAACTGTGTTTGTGTTTTGTTTTTTTCCCACACCTCTAATGTTACTGCCACACTTTGTGGCCGGTTTCAAATGAAAATGACTGCCGCTGCTTTTCCCCTCTTTGAAGCTATGTGCATAAAAAGGGGGCTAAAATCATGCCGACGCGGGGGGCGTATAATTTGAGCAGCATGCTCGGAGACTACAAGCAGCAGAAGCTTCAGTTCTCCATCTGTGTCTGCGCGGGATTTCGTTTAGGCAGAGTACCGAGTGTGGATCACACACATTCTGATTTGTGCCAGCGTGTAAAAATTTAAGAAAATGCTTAGAAATATAAAAAAATAAGACGTGGGTAATGTGAAGGAAACGTACCTTTATGTGTGTATTAATATATACAATAAAAGTTTATCTGTCCTATCCTCTGCCTCCATCTTGTCCTATCCCTTGTGTCCTCTTCTGTTACAGCAACTGTCCTCATGTCCTCCTTCATAACATTCATGAATCTTCAACCTTTTCCTCCTGCCCGCAGCTCCATCTTCAGCATCTTTTGTCCAGTTTAATCACTGCCCCTTCCTGTGCATGTGACCAAACACCCCAGACTCGCCTTTCTTACTTCATGTACAGACGCTGCTTTTATTCCACATGCCGGGATTCTAGTTCCAGTCGGTAAGATGGAAAAACAGGCTGTAATGGTTGTAGTTTTGTTAGCTTATTGACCTACGATGTGTTCACAACAGCAGGAGAACGTCCGGGTTAGAGTTAGGGTGTGGGTTCCCGTCTCCCGTGCAGGAGAAGCTACAGAAAATGTCTCCAGAGACTTTTACAGACACCAGTGTCTTCACACATAATGCACCAGGACAATTTCAGGTAAAATGGCCAGACTTCAGTAGCTCATTTCATTGTGAGAGCTGTAGCTCACAGTGTGCATTTCACACCGCTGTAAACCGTGTCTTGAGACTACAGTGACGGTGGCATTTCACCGCCATGAAGAGCAGGTTTTTGCCTCATCTCAGAGTACACTATTAGAAACAGTAGAGTTTTATCTTGTATAAGCCACAAATAAATGAACACGCACACGCACACACACACACACACACACACACAGTGCCCAGGGCTGATGACCTTCCGTGAGCAGCCAACCATCTTGTTTGTTCCACTTCAGTGCAGGTATATGACTTCTGCTTCTGCCGCCCTGCAACTGCAAGCAGAGACTCAAGCCACTAAGCTGCCAGAGAGAGAATGACAGAGGCAGAGAGAGAGAGAAGAAGAAGAGGAAGAACGCGAGAAAGAGAGAAAGTGAGAAAGTGAAAAAGCAAGAAACAGGCAGGCCATTAAAGCTTGTGTTCGAAAGGACAACTCTTCCTAATAACGGGGGCCGAGCGGAGAAAGGTGGCAGGTTGAGCTGACCTTCACAATTCCTGAATGACAAAACACACTTATAGCCAAGTGTGTGACAAGTGAGTCCAGTTGGGGTTACATGATGGCCGTGTTTTTGTTTTTCTACTGCTGGAAAAAAGTAACCGTCAAAACATACAAAACCCACTGGCTGAAAGAAGTTTTCAAGCATGTGTGGAAGGAAACAGGAAAGTTTTATTATCCTAGCCGCTGATTTATTTGGCTCATCATCAATGATCCAAACAGTTGTAGTCAATCATTGTCTTTTACATAAAACAAAATGAACGTAATTTAATATTTAAAAAAAAAAAAAATGGCATCATTTAAGAATCAAATAACCACTCTCCTTTCATCAAAAATTACGGGAATCTTTGTCAGAAAAATGGTTGCTTGAATGTTTTAATAAACCTAAAAGCGCTGTGAAAGAAATACCTCATTACATGCACGTTGATGCAGTAATTCTCTGGTGTCTGTGCCAGGAAGTGAAAAAAAAAAGTCTCACTTTCCCCCACACCAGATACGTCGCTGATGGAAGAGGAGCTCTTTTACAGTCGGTAAGTGCATCGCTGCCTTTTTTGGAGAGTTTAAGTGGTCCGCTTATTAGCTTAGAGCTGATTTGTCTGAATATTTCTAACTTGATGAAGAGCGCGGCAGCAGCCTCCGAAGACCGAGCGGCGGTGCCGTGTTCGTAGATGTGCGTGTGCGCAGGCACAGGTGGATGAAAACCGACAGATGATGGAACCCGCATGAGGAGCCAGAGAGAGAGAGGCTGAGGGCTGGTCTGATGTTTGAACACCGATTAAAGGAGGCAGTGTATGTGTGTGTGAGTGGAGGGAGAGACAAATTGCAAGTGAATGTACACATTACGGCAAATGCCAACAGTTTCAAAGAGAAGGCCCAAAAAAACGCAGTACTTCAAACAAATATGAAGGGTTTTGGTTTATTCATTAAACTGTTGAGAAACATGTTCAAAACTGTTTCTCAACTAAATAAAGTGGAGTTTTCTCCACTTTATTTTTACATTCACACCGAGAACATTACACAGGCCCCGTCTTTGATTACCAAGGTGCACTCAGAATAGAGAGCGCCTTGAAAAGAACACCATAATCCGCACTTGAAATCTTCACAATTCCTCATTAACCCGTCTACACACTTTGTGCTCGCGCACACGTAGAGCACCTGCTGATCTCTGATTCAAACGCACCGCGGTTACTTGTGTAACGCAGAAACAACAAATCTGTTGTAAATTAGGTGAAAAATACTGTAGATTGTAGTGTCTGCTCTTCTTACATAGGAACTTGCACGCTTTCATTGTTCATTCATTACCCAATCACATTGGGAGAATGATTTAAATCAATAGGAGCATGTTATTCATAAGAGTGCACTTTGTAAATCAATTTAGCCCCTATTATATCCCTGATGAATCCCCTTTAGAGAGAATGGTTCATTAATTCAATTGGGGCACATTTTTCTCTTTCAGTCTCTCTGTGCAAACAGAGGCTCAAATCTACACATGTGAATATAACGTGAACCCATTTACTAGTGATTTAATTCTGTTTCAGTGGTAGGTGAGTGAGTTTTGCTCAAGAAACACGACAACTCAAGAGATGGTACCAAAGATTTAAAAATCAACTTCCTGAAATCTCAAAATGATGATTTATTTTGACAATTGATTCATCGGTTTGAAGCTTTTTTCATGATTAAAAACAAGATTTCCGATTGTTTACGCTTCTTAAATGTGAGTATTTTTTTCATTTCTTCATTTAAGAAATCATTAAAAGTGAACAAAACAAGACATTGACAAACACCAATCAACACTTTGTATGGTTTTCTGATATTTTATGGACCAAATAATTAATTGACAGATTAATCGATTATGAAAATAATCGTTAGTTGCAGCTCTACTGCAAAGCATTGACATATCGTACAAAATGTAGCCCTGAAATTCAAATAACACATAGAAAACCTGCATTGGCATCACATTAACAGGAAAAAAGGCAGGTGAGGCATTAAAGGTGGATGACCTGGGATTTCCTGTTGTTAAATGATGTGGTCTATATCGACTCTAAGTCATTAGAGATGGCGATCGATCAACACGACGGACGGCTGCTTCATCGAGAGGCATTCTGTCACATCACCGAGGAGAAACCTGACGTTCAGTTCCAAAAGGTGACGCCTTCACATTTTTTGTTCAAACAAACGCCTCATTTAAATAGGTGGAGAACACATAAAAGGTCATTTATTCCCGTTTTTGAAATGAAATCAAATAAAGAATAATTGTGTTCACCTATCAAGGTCATAAGACTGTGGTGCAATTGAAGACAATTAAACCACGATCTTAGGGTCTTTACACTCAAAGTACGAGAGGAGTTTTTATTATAAAAGGGAGTAAAACACAAGTACAAGTGTACTATATCACTTGGTGAGTGATAACAATGACATAACTATGATAATTATTTTCACCATTAATCGAGTCATCGTTTGGTCCAGGAAATGTCAGAAAACGTTAAGATTTCTTTGCCATCTGGAGCAAAGCAATGAAGAAAATGTTCGCATTTAAGAGGCTGAAACAATCAGAAATCTTGTTTCAATCTACAAACCCATTAATCGATTAATCTAGGAATCGATTAATAATCGAGTAATTGTTTCAGCTCTAAATAGAATTGTTGCTTTTAAGCCACTATGACTGTGCCAGTGTAAGAAGTCGATTGACGTTAGACGCAGCACACGTTGACAGACGTGCTCATCAGGGCCCATTGACTGATTTATTAACAATAACGATCACAATGTTCAGAAGGTGACGACACCCTCACTGATACAACTGCCTATGCCACTAAAAGTCTGCAAGGTTAAGAGGGGGTTTGTTGATGGTATGTTAACCTCGTCTGTAGTGATGGGACAACGAAGAGGGGCGGGGAAAACAGAAGACAATGATTTACCGGACTCGGGCAGGACACGCTCCTCATCACTGCTTCCATGCAGTCCTCATATTCAGATATAACGCATGACCGTCTTGCATCGTAAAAAAATAAATAAATAAAAACGACCATGCACAGTAGGAAAAAAGAAATCACCCAAGCACAGTTGTGGCCTTGGGAAGCGACAGTGCAATAGCGGCATTGTTCCTGCCGCGGCGGACTAATACAACGCGGCTCTAATATGACGTCTGCAAGGCCAAACATGTGGACGTGGTAACAAAACACGTCGGCTGCACACACACCCGCGCGACAAGCTGTCAAAGCGGAAACCTACAACAGTGGTATATCACTGTTTATTACAAACAGCAATGTCGAGTCCCATGGGTTCCGTGATCTGCTGAGGTTTCCCTGCACATTACAGTATCAAGAGTTATTTACATTATTTACAAAACAATTTGAGCACGGGCAAGAATCCCGAGGAGTTGAGTCAGTGCCAGTATCTAAGCTTCAAGCTGTGATCAATATCTATATATATATATTTTTTTTTTTTTAAATCAATCACCGCTGGACTGCTTGCCAACAGAGAGGTCAGAGCAGAGGGTTTTAGGTTTCTTGATCCGCTGCCAGTAAAAGAAGCAGCTGCAGCAAAACTCGGGACTAAGTTTTAGACCAAAAGCAAAGCTAATATTTCAGTATTCTAACACATCGTAAGAAGCCCGAAAACACAATAGCTGCAAGGTAAATACTTTACAAACTTGATGAGATGCAGGCACTGTACGTTCAAACTGAGACGAAGGACTGTGTATATAAGATATAAGAAGTTCCTTTGAATGGAAGTCTATGGTAAATCACTTGATTTAGAATGTCAGTACATTTTTTTGAGGGCCCGAATTTAGATTTCTAGATTTCAGGTCTCTTCTTTCACAGAACACGATGTCAATATTATAAATTAAGTCCCAATTTATGTCAGGGTGTCAGCTGGGATTGGCACCAGTGCACCCCATGACCCTCGTGTGGAGGATAAAACAGTAGAAGATGAGTGAGAGTGAGTGATGTTCCAATTTATAGGAAGATGGGACAATGAATCACTTCAGATACGAGTGGACGCCAGTGATAGACAACTGGCGTCGTCAAAAAGGTGACATGTGTAAAACCTCAACATTGCATTGGTCAAAAACGCCAATCTCGATGAGTTCCAACTCTTACGCAACAGTTTGCACACTTGATTTCAACACTTGACCGCACTGTCCGGCTCCGGAACACAAATCAATCCTAATCTGCTCAGATAAGAATATTTAAAAAAAAATAAATAAAACGCATCTACGTTTGAGGCCAAACCACACTCGGGGGAGAGAGGGAATGCAGAAGAAGGATGGGGGGAATGAGTCTCTTGGATGTGGTTACTTAGCAGATAAATTATGCATTAAAACTGCACAGGTGGTGGGGGACAGGGGTTTTTTTTAGAGGACGAGGAGGAAGCCGAGCAGCTGGAGAATTCACAACAGAAACGGGGGAGAAAAAGAGTGAAGGGGGGACGGAGAAAAGCAGAGTTACACGCTAGCTTCATATCACGGCCGACAGATGTTCCGTCATCAAAGAAGGCGCCGAGCAAGTGGGCGAGGCGGCTCAACCCCGGCTTACATGGCGAACGTGACCCCCCTCCTTCCTTATGATGCTGTATGCACACAGTCCGGGGCTTAAAAAAGGACCTCAGGCTATCATGGTGGCGACTAAAGTGACACAAATTCACCCACTTAGACGTGTGTGTGTTTGGGTAGAAGGTGGGAGAAGGTCTGTCGGCAACAGGCGCCAGACCGAGATCGTTGGTGTAATATGTTCATGTGAGGGGCATGGCGTTACCATGGCAACAAGACACGTGGGTGCACATGCAACTGGGGTGACGCACGCTCACACAAACCTACACCTGTTCCGCGATCCTCATGGGTTCCATCCGACTCGGCTGGTATAGAGAACCAGACAATGGACAGTTCACACACACACACACACACACACCTTGTCCCTGGAGGCAGACGCCTCTGCTGCCAGGAACGACGTAGATGTGTATATGTTTGCACACGCGTGCCTCATGTCAGGTTTGTGTGTGTGTTTGTTGTCCAGCAACGAGTGTGTCCGTCTGTAGTCAACCCAGGCGAGATGTCATCACAGCCAAACGAGAGCAGTGCTGGGGAATAAGCGTGTAATTAAAGCCGACTAGCTGCAAGTGCAAGGGCACATGATGCAGACGCTCCGTCTTAAAATGGCGTCTTACGGACACGTGGAGAAAAGGAGGGAGAGACGGGAAAATAACTAAGCCGCGGCCAAAACAAACACTTTGTCTGATTGTTTATTATGATAACCTTGATAAAAGAAAAATGAGATGTGGTTACACAAAAAGAAGGAGGGCACTGGCCACATGAGAGCTTTGACTTACCATTCATTCGCTTGTCCTAAACTGATCTAGTAATTATAAGTATAATCTAACGGATGAGCTCACACGCTCCCTCACATTTGTTCCATGTTGATTCCAGCTGTTCTCATGACCTTGATGACAAATTGGCGAAGTTCTCTCTCTCTCTCTCTCTCTACACACGCCCACAAACCAAATACGCCCACAGCTCAACACCACGCACAACGAAAGAGGGATAAAATTAACAGCGAATGCGGAGCATTTTAGCCCACCCCCGTCCCTTCTGCTGTTCCTTTCATCCGTCCTCAAGAAGGTAGGTTTATCAACTCGAGTAGAGCGCGGTCTTTAAGAGCACGCTCTCCGTCTGATCACTGGAAAATGTAAAGAATAGAGAGACAAAGGAGTGGGTGTGAAGTAGAGTGATTAAGATATAGGACTACCTCGATGCTACAATGCATAAGTATGCAATAAAAAGCCAATTAATCAACTTTTTAATTACCAGGCCATTTTGTCCCTGATTGCCATAGTGTTGCCATGACAACTGGTTTCCCAGGATGGTGCTATTGCTCTATTTTTTCCCTCCACTAAGGACAACCGATCATACCTTTCACTCCATCGTCTTTTCACTCCTCCTGCTGCTTTCATCGTCGTTTTAAAAGCAGGGGGAAACCAATATGGGTATGAGGAGGAAGGAGCCAAGGAGGCAGGGAAGGAAAAGATGTTGGGGATTAAGGAAATGGAAAGAGATGCAGGATAACAGCGAGTGACAGAGAGGTTAATATGGATCTGGCCATGGTGAGGAACAGCGATGGAAAGCAAAAAAACAGGAGGGAGAACAAGGAGGGAAAGGAGGAAATTACGAAGGGGAGTTGTGAGGAGAGGAAATTTGACAATATTATAACCCATATTTCCATATTACACAGGCGGTTTATAAAATCAGTTAAAGGTGTGATGTTCTCAACATCTCAGTTTGAGAAACAACTCAGCGAAATAGCATATCAGTAGATGGGACTACCGTATGTTAGGCAAAAACTATATTCTAGTAAAATATAAGGGGGCTAAAGAGAAAAGTGTTAGGAAATTGAGGAAGGACGAGAGCCTGTTTATGTAACCGTCTCTCCCTAAGGCATGAGAGAGTAAAAAACACAGTCCCAATACTAACAGAGCGATCCAATTCTCTAGATGTAGAGAACTGGAGAGTAGGCGAGTCAGTCAGGACAGTAAGTAAAGCAACAGTGGACTGACCTAAATTACAGAGATTGCTGAAGTATTCTTTGTGAATCTTTGGATTTTGCAAAAAAAAAAACGTTTTCAAAAACTTTACATTCACATGCGAGTTTATATCCTCCAAACTACCACTGAAAATGCAATTTGTATGAACTTTAATAATCGCTTATTTTCAAGGTTGGTTTTCAAGAAGACATTACCAATATGACCCTGTCAGGAATCTGTTATAAATAGCAATAAAAGTGCTCTCAGTGTTCAGTGCAATTCATTCATCCAAACCGTTTGTGCCTGTAAAGAAAAAACCCAATTACAGGGGCCAAACCCTAAAGCGTGCAAGCAAAAATAAACAATGGCGATACATAAAAAGTATGAAAATAGTCAAATTGCAAGCCATTTTTTAATCTCTGGGTGGCAAAGCCGATGACATGATTAATGCCAACTGTCCGTCAAAATACTGTGATGATCAACCATGACAGAGTAACTCACAAACAAGAATCCAGTCTGTCAATCAAAGCAATTCGGTCCCTATCAATCCTACATCCATCTCTGCTGCATAGCATTCATCCATCTGTTCCTCCTTCCACAAGTCATCATGCTCCAAGGTTGGCAACCCATGAAAACGGGTTCCATCAATTTTCTATTAAGGCCTAGCATTTTTTCTTTTTAAGCCTAAAACCATGTGACACCACAAAGCGACGATGGGAAGCTTGCAGCACACCGGTGTTGTATAGCTTCACAACAACATATTTTATTCTGTCGGGGGCAGCGTGACGATCCCGAGGTTTTTATTTCGCGACAGCAAGAGGCCGCAGAAGACACTAAAATATAATTCTCAAAAATAAAACTTGAACTGACAGGTAGAGCCCTCCTCAGTTTCAGGAGAGACATGGTTCATCTCATCCCTGTGTGTGAGACACATAACCGGGGCCTGCAAACAAGAATTTAGTGCTTTGATACCTAGTAACTGCTTTCAGTGTCTACTCCATCAGGATTCCACTGTGAGACAAATAAGTGGGCGGAAAAAAAGTGTCATTCAGACAAACAACGGGGACCAAAACCGCTTTTGGGTGCTCCGGTTAGAAGGCACACTTCAAAAGAAGGACCCAATAAAAAGACCAGAAGGCAGGGACGAAAGAAAGATTGTATCAATGAAACAATTCACTTTGCATTCTCCTCACACTGAGAACACATTAGAGAGCATGAGAGCTAAGGGTAATAAAGTGAATGTCTAATTCAGGATCTTAGATTGGGAATAAGGGAGGCCCAAAACAAAGTGGAATGTGGAAAGTAGGAGAAGTTGAATTAAAAGCAAAGGAGAAAGGTGTGGATTACACTGTGCAGGTACGGAGACAATGAATGAGAAAAAACAATGGGGCAGTGAGAGGAAGCAGAGCAATGAAACTCATCATGAAGCAAACGAAGGGGAAGAATATGCAAATGCTGATTGGGCATTAGCATCCGCACCGGCTACGAGCTGCTTCTCATTCTGTCTGCAGGTAAAGTGACATGAGCGGCCTCAACCGAGGCAAGGCGAGCAGGACCTGCACAACAGCAGCAGCAGCAGCAGCAGCAGCAGCAGCAATAACACTCATTATAATAACAGCTATTTGGGAAGGTTAAAGGTGTCAGAAGCAACTAGCCCATGTCAAAGCCCTTTCAGTTGACACTGCCTAATTTTAATAGCTCAGAACTAATAAAAACCGCATTTCATTAAATGAGGAAAAAGTTTGAAGGTCTCAACCACTGGAGACAACATTTAAATGGCGCCCTGAAGAAACAAATATTTAGCATTGCACTACACAGCAGAGACAAGCACACGGCGCAGGGAGGAGGGAGGGAAGAAAAGGTGGGGTATTTCACTGCCGACCCATATTAAATGGAGTTAAGTGTGGCTCCGAGCAGGGGCCCTAAAAATGTCAAAGTGTGTGCAAATGACTGTAACTTGCATTTCTGATTTTAAGTGCACACACGGCTCGTGTGCCACTGCTTCCTTTCTCTCTCTCTCTGATTACACAGGGATGATTAGAGAAGAGCCTTGAAGGGGGAAGCAGAGAGGGATGAAATGTTTTCACAGCATCTGCTTGATGACTCCAAAACCACATAAATGTCAGTTATCTCGTGGAGGAAAATGTCATCACTGCTTTTAGCCATAATGGATCTTCACATGACTGGTGCGGCTCGCGCATCATGACCGGAATGTCTATGAGCGAAGCGGCAAGGTCACGGGAATGTCACCGGTGCAAGCTCATTCTAATAAAAGCTGCAGTGTCTCTCTTTAGTCTCCATGACAAGAATCTATGGAACAATATGTGTACGCTGCATCCTAAGCCAAGCTAAACCTTAGGTTGGCTTTCCACTACAAAAAAAAAAGTACCTACTCGTGGGTACGGCTGCATGAAACTGCCGTGACTTTGTTCACACCCACAGTGACTAGTGACTTGTAAAGCAGTTGTTTTCAGTGCAACTGAATCAGTTCATTAGAACTATTTGTTCAGACTGAAATACACCAGACTCCTCTGTTAAATATTGAGATTTTCCCATGTTAAGTCTTTTTAACTGAGCTGCAGTTCGCCATTGTTTGGCTTGATTCTTGTGCCGGACATCTCTTCCTGTGACGCCACTCTGTACAGTCGTACAGTGGTACACATAGTGCCAGGTACTAAAAAAAAGTAGGTAGTATGCAACTTAAAGATATGTATTTAAGGGTATTCTAAGAGCAAGATTTTCAAAGATAAGTAGCTTAAAAAAAAGGTGACAAGGCTATGATAGGATTTAAGTCAAATTCCATAATTCTGCATCAGTTAGTGGCCACGACAGAAGGTCTGAATAATTAAGTATCTGTACTGTGACCATCACATACTGTACTTTTGGCCAGAAGATCCAGAAGTTTTACAGCCTGTTTTTTGTATACGCGTTTTAGCAAAGGTAAAAAGGACACAGCCACCACCACCACTCCGTCCTCAGCAAACCAAGTGGGAAAGTGTCTCCTTACAGCGTCCAAATTAGAGAACAAATACTCTGCCAGCCAAACTCCTGTGAGTGCATGTCCTTCACACTCACTTTCATCAGCAGAGATTGGGGAAAAATTGGGGCAGAGAATGAGGAGGAGGAGGAGGAGGAGGAGAGAGAGAGAGAAAAACAAGGAGGGAAAGCCTCAAGATGAAAGAAGAAGAGAGGGATGAAGAAACACAGGCATGACAGACCTGAGGGTTTGTGTTTTTCTATCGAGGGTGGCATGTGTTCATCAGCCATATTGCAACATACAATGTCATATCACATTATTTACTCTGCCAACGTTTCACCTCCTCTCACTCTTTTCAGCCCTCAGCCCTTCATACCAGGAGCAGAGATGGGGGTGCGGGAGGTGAGGCGGAGGGACTGACTGAGTTATTTCTGCACTGATGAACCAGAGGCAGCCGCAAACCTGCCCCTGTGGACCTCTGCTAAGAGCCTACAAGAATCCTGTGCATGACTGGAGAAGACGGAGCACGTACAAACACACATGCAGGATCATATATGTAACAATAAAGGAGTGGCACATAGACAAATGAACACACAGTTCATGCTGACAGAAAATGCCGCACTGAAGAAAAAGGCCGACTTCCTGTTTATATGCTTCATCAAGTAGAAGGTTTCACGACTGTGAGTGTGACCAGCTCCTTGGGATTGTCCTTGTGTCCTTGTGGCTGGATGCATTTTTCAGAGGACATTTTCAAAGTCAGCAAGTTGCGATCTTGCAACTCATGTAAATGTATAATTCAGCGCGCAAGAAGACGAGACTGCTGAGACGAGACTCGCTTCGACGAGCGGTTTTCTAAGTTTCTTGCTCATCAAAACATGTTTTGCACGTGTCACTCTGCTGATGAACGCCTCCCACATGACACCGACGCGGCAGTCCTGGTCTGATTAAAGATGAAGATAAAGATAGAAGGGAGTGTTTGTGTGTGTGTGTGTGTATTCATAAGAGTGCAAATGGAGCAGACAGACTGCTAAATTTGCAGCTTGGAACTGGGGGGGGAAAGGGAGGATGAAGACAGACCGAGAGGAAACTGGGAGCTGGGGTGTAAATAAAACACACATCGCTGGGTCCAATGATCTCTTTTCCCCCCGTCTTCCTGCCTCGGGACATTGAGGGTCCAGCTTGCCGTCTACAGGGGGAAGAGTGTCCCCAGAGAGCACCACGCATGTCTGTGTCTGAGGCTGCACTCTTGGAGTGCACATGCTCAGAGTGTGTTTGAGTAAGCAGGAAAGAGACGGTGAGAGTATGGTGTGCGCACATGTGGCGCCTCCCTCCATCTGCAAGCAAGTTTGTGTGTGTGCGTGCATGTGTGCGTGTAGATGTGTACACGCTGCACTGAGAATCATATTATGTAATCTTTCAGCCATATGAAAAAGCCTACATCAGCTCTTTGCTTTTGTGGGGTCGGTGGTTCATTTGTGCACACATGCTCAGAGGAAAGACGACGGCAGGAGAAGACACACACACACACACACACTATGGGTAGTAAACAAACAGGACGGAAATGCGACACGGACACACAAGAGTGTGTGCTCTATACTGGACCGTGTGATCCTCTCCATCTTTTCCCAGAGATGTGAGGTCTTAACACGGGTCACCTCTCCCATTGTGGCCACCTGCAGGCAATAAAGTCTCCTTGCTGTGAGCCTGCTGTGAGTCCTCTCTTGCCAACAAACCCTGCAACCATTATCCTGCTCGTGTATTGAGACATTCTGGCAAAGGGCCCAAGCAGTCTCTCGGTGAATATGTTTATTTCAGCGTGGGACAGGGGTCTCCTGTGCCACTCACCTTAAAAGGTGACGTGCCATCAACTGGAGTTTTATTGTGGCGCCATTGCTCGGCACTAATAAAGTCTCCTTTAAGTCACATTCGTTCTTAAAGCTCTGTCACGTACTGTTTACAAGGGTTTATTGGCAGAAACTTAACAGCGTATAATTGCTCTAAAATAAAAATCTCCGAGTCAATGAATAAACCCTTTGCATATACTGCTCAACGGAAGCTCCCATCTTTGAGCAGCTTTAAATATACTAGCATAGGATTTTACTTCCAATTAACAACTACGATTACGATTTTATATTTATTATGAATTTATAATGCCGATCTCTTGTGCTGTACTTTATGAAACCGATGCAAGCTAATAATCCTGCTGTGGCATCGCAGTGGAGCAAAAACAGTTCAGGTGCTCCAGGCACATTCATTAGACTGCAACTGATATTTTTTCTAAGAATATCTGTTGGCGTGTGCTGCAGAGAGATTGCACAGTGCTAGGTTCTGGTTTATTATGTTATTTCATCATCAGATGAATCAGATTATTATCATCATCAGTAGTGGTAGTGGTGGTAAATTGTGAAGAAGAAGAAAAAGAAAGAAAAACAAGGCTGATTTGGCCTCAGTGGGCAGAGAGAGGACTGCTGCAAGCATGAGTCAACTGTGATGTCCTACTCACAGTTACAACATTGTGTTCCAAAGAGCCAAAAACACCAGTGCTAATTTTAGTCGCGATTGCTGATTGTGCGGCACTATGTAATACTGTGGATGATATATGCAGAACACAAGCAAGACTAGCATTGATATGGCAACGGGTGAGGTGATGTACTGTGACTTTTGGCACGGTCTTAGCCGTTCATCTCCCAGGGGGCAAAAAATAATGCAAATCACCGCTGACATAATCGTTCGCCTGATGCTCCATCTTTAAAACGGCAGAGGAAAAATGCTGCGACCGGCACAGTTTCATTCACCCCATTACTTTCCTTGGATTTGAAAGGACGTTTGCTTGCGCACACACACACATTATTACATATTCTTTTAAAACGGTCAGGTAAAGCAACCAGGTTTACTGGACAGGAAGATTTAACATTAAAAGACACACAAAAGATATTGTTCAACCCAGGAATTTATAGGTACAAAAACTGAATACCTTTCGAATGTTGCAGCCCTAAATATCAGAGCAAAATAGATTAAAAATTAAAAACAAGCCCTCCGCTTCTTCAGCTTCCTAATTTTGAATGTTTTCTGATTTCTTTGCTACGTGGAACAAAAATAAATAAAACTGAATTAATTTTAATTTGCGGACATAAAAAGAGAAAAAAACAATCAATATATTCTCTTTTTTGTTTCATCGTTAAGATAATCAACAGATGAACTGATTATGAAAATAATCAGTAGCTGCAGTCCTTGTGTGAGCAGCCCTTATTCATTTAGTCACAATAATTAAGGGAAGTATGTGACTGTTTAAAGTCTATAATTACAGGCCGCTTCACTCAAGGAAAAACTGGAACTGACCAAAAAGGAGAGCCAAACTCAAAACCAGTGTTGGCAGAGGTCCATATTTTACTAAATTAAGATGAGAGAGTGTGCTGGACTTGGCACTGAATAATGAGACAAAGTGCCTTTTCCCTTTTATTTAGAGCTGCTCCACACAAAGCCTCCCAACAAACTGCTCTGAAACTGTTCCAAAAAGCAATTGAGAAAATGCAAACAAGCTGTGCGTTGCTCCCGCGACGCCGAGAACCGAACCAAACCAAAGCCGCGAGGATACAGTGGATGATACTAAATAATGCTTCCTCTCTAATATGTCATTACGCATCGAGTACAAATTTAAAACTACAGGGGACTGACGGAATAATGTCCGCACTATAGAGGATCAGTGCACACTGACAAATTTCAGTATGTGAGAGCAAATATTTGGTGATGCAAGATCAGTGGGTGGCAGTGATTTATCCTGTAGCTGAAAGCAGCAGAAAAAGATGCAGAGGAAGAGACTCGAGTACACAATGAGTAAGTGCAACGGTGAGCTAAAAGCTGTCACCACTGTGGTTGCACAAGTCAACACCTGCAGGTACTGTTGACAACCATTGCTAATGGCCCTTGTCCACCCAGCTCGCCTCGCCACGGCACAGTTTACGTTGGTTATCCACTACAAAATAGAGTGCCTGCTCAACGTGGGCGGAGTCATCACTGCACGGCTGCATGAAACTGCCGTGACTTTGTTTAACACAGGACACACAAACGAGTAACTCGAGACTAGTAACTGAATCATTAGAATCAGTTCATTAAAACTATTCGTTCACTACTTCCTCCGTGATCGTAGCACAGACTCCATCTGACACAGTCACTGGACTGAAATACAGTGATCAGCAGTGCTGTTGCTAAATACACCAGACTCCTCTGTTAAATATTGAGATTTTAGACATTTCCCTGGTAATTGGAGATTAAAACCACGTTTGTAGGCATCGCTCGGCTTGATTCTCGTGTCGGACGTCTCTTCCTGTGACGTCACGCATAGTACCGCCTCAGCTCGCTTGGAACCTCGCCAGCGGTACTACGTTAGTGGGAACACAAAATAACCGCGCCGTGCCGAGACGAGCCGGTGGAAACACAGCATAAGTTACAGGTCCCTTTAACTGCGACATACCGACTCAAATGCAAATGGTGCCCAATGGTTCTGGTTCCCCAGAATTATTCAGGCACAAACTAAAACCAACAATTGGGTTTGTCTAAAAAGAAAAGAATTGGACACGCATACAGTGTTAAATTCACTTCACTCGAAGCATGCATAGATGAGCTACTTTAACATTAATCCCTGGCAGTTTTGTGTGATACTGTCTGATAACTGCCACAGGTTATTTCACCACGAGGAGGCCAAGAATAATGGGGGAGGGAAAGAAGAAGAAGAAAAAGATTGCAACCCTGAAAGCATTGCAATGGCTTCAGGGCTTAAGGAAGCACTGAGCATGATATTAATAGAAAATAGACCTTCACCCATGGAAACCAAGCAAGGCTGCTCGTAAGTAACTGTACAGAGACCACAGAAGACTGGGACTCAACATGCTACACGTTGGGCTGCAACAAACCAATGAATCAATTGTCATAATATTTGACAATTCATTTAGGAATCGACTATTCGTTGCAGCCCTAGCTACAGCAGACGCACAACAGAAATCGGTTCCTCATTCAATAAATCATGTTTCTTGTTGACTCTACATTTACTGAATGAAACATACAACACCATGTAGATAGTCATAGAAATCCTAAAATGGCAACGGAACAAAATGCTACCCATAGCTACGCCTTGAGAAAGAACCAGGGGTTAACTTACTCCAGCACAAGCCTATTAGCTTCGCTAAAAGCCCAATTACCTTGATTCATCCACAGCATGTTCCTGTTTAGCCAGGTGTGTGATGTGCCGACTGCTGAGAAAGCACAGATTTGATGGGTGGATGGGGAGATGGAGCTTTTTTGCAAACTTTGAAAAACAGTAAGAAATCACAGATAAAGAGGGTGGGGGGTGTGGGACTGCCAAATTGTTGTCCTCAAGCCACTTGAGGAGCATGACCCGGAGGTAGCCGGATAGTACAATGTGCCATTACAGCAGGACATGCTTACAATGCTAGTCAGTCTGCCACGGCAATCAAAGTGCTATGATTTGCTTCCTGGTACAAAAACAGTCGGTCTGAGTCACATAATAATGCACATTGTGAAAGAACAATTGTATCGGCTGGACTTGCAACTCTGGTTTCCAATCCCAAAAAAAGAGAACGCTGAAACAAGATTATGTACTTCAATCAGACTCTGCCAAGGACATGTCAACAAGCTCAATGTCAAAATGATTGTGCTTCAAGTGCTTTGACGAATGGTGTTGATTGACAGGTCAAGTATGAGGAAAGGCAGCACCGGATTCTGAATTTACGCTTCAAGGGGATCCGATGCTTTCTCTTTCTAAAGAAGTGATGTAGGTGTCCTGCTCACGGTGACCACAGACCATTCAAAAAACACACAGCAGATTAAACTACGACACAGGGCATTTGACAAGAGATTAATCCAGTTAATAAGAAAGGATTCCCAGATGATTAGTTGAAGGAGGATGAAAGAAAATAGAGGAGGAACAAGTGAAGACAGTGAGCATACGGATGCAGGAAGAGATTAAAATAAAGACCGCTCTGTGAAGAGGGCTGAGCGGAATTGAAGGAAAGGGGCGGGAAATGATGAAAGGAGTCCCGTGACATGAAATATCTTTAACACGGACTGTCATATCATCTTTTGTTCTTTCTTTCTCTACTTCCCCTATTTTCCATCTTCCTGTCTCCACTCAAAGACCCATTGGAGTGCATTAATCTCCTTCAAGGTTGGGTAATCACAGCAAGAGAAGAAAACGAACTTGCTCAACAGAAAGCACTCTGTTTATTATTGAGGGCCGACTGGTGAATTACCTCTTCAGAATTAACCCCACAACAATTACTAGTATGTTTCTTTCCTCTTGACACAACTAAGCTGCTGTTTAGTTTTTGCTTGTTTCTTCTGTTGTTGTTTTTTTAAACCGACTCATGTCTGACTTTATTATAAAAACATAATCAAATAGCACTCAGTTCTGGAGAGTGTGTTTTTTGGAAGCCGACTTGTAAAGAAACATGTGCACATATATTTCCGTTCCATTGGCCCAACTCTTCATTTTCAAAGTATTTTATTTAATGCTTTGTTTTTGAGTTGGGGGAAAATCCCTTGAGCCTCGCTCAAATATTGACAAATCACACCACTTGGGCTTCAGGGAACTTCACTGAGAGATGCAGCCAATGTCTCTCCAGTCAAAATCTCTGCTCCCAATCCACTTTGAAACAAACTGCTGCTATCTTGTCAAATTTATTTCTCTCATCTGAAGCATGGGAATACTGGAGCATCATATGAATAGCTGCAATGAGCTGTCTCATATTACCGTGACAGACTGCACTGTTTTTGCAACAACTCTTGTTTACGGAGATGCCTGGTAAGCAAGAATTAGTTTCTCTACCCCGAGGAGGATCCAAATATTCACAAGAATATGTTGCAGGAGATTTAAGAGGGCATGAGCATTGCTTGGCAACAACAGACGTGGTGTTAAGACAAGGCAAAATAAGTTGATACAGTGTCCCTTGTCTGTGTTCAAGCTGAAGCGAGCAAATGTTTAACATTGAAAACATGACAACGGTTTCTGGACAGGGCGACACGCTTTAGAGGGATTTATGTAAACAAAAGCTTAGCCATAAATAAACACAATGGCAAGCAGAATTAGGAATAAGCTCAAGCCAACATCTCGAGTCTTCTGTGTGTAGAGAATTAGATTTGCTGCGAGGAAAGTTTCAAGAGATGCTGATACACAAGATCAAAATATGCTGAGCTCTAGAAAAGGCTCTTTTCTAAGCCCTTTGGAAAGCTCCATTTAGAACACAATCACTTTGTCCCATTGGCCTCATTGTAGCAAAATATTCACTCAAGTCACTCGAACTAAGCAGTTTTGGTTCAGGATACTACTCCAGCAAGCCCCCAACCAGCCTTGTTGTCCCCGGGTCCCTGGTGGACCACCAACGCAGAGTTGTCTTTAATGACCGCGTCCTATGAGCTTAGTTCATTACTACATTGTTTTCCTGTAGTGAGGCCTGACACAGCAGAGCCACTGATGTCTTTCATATCCATAGCCATGGGGACAGTACGGCGAGGGCACTGAGAAAAAGGAAGAGAGAAGAGAGGGGAGGGAGATGGAGGGGGAGATGCAATCTGCCCTACCTAGCCTCAGCCTACACACAGACCAAGACAAGCTACGACTTCAAAAAGGAAAGACGGGAGGAAAAAAAGCCAAGCTATCAGCTTTTCTCGAGATGGTCTCTATGGGTTAATTAGCACAGCAAGTCCCACATCATCTGCCTTCAATTTGCAGAGGTTCTCATCAATGCACACGGACCGAGCCACACATCCACACATGCAATCAAATCAGGCCTGTGTTGATTTATAAAGCGGTGCATGTGGCAAACTAACATTATCATTGTCGTCCGTCTTTCTTTTCATCCCCAACTGCACTCAGGTTAGCTCAAGTCAAAACCTCAAGGTGAAAGTCAGTCTCAACACTGCAAAGAGGGTTGGAAGCTGGTGGTGAAATCAAAAGTGTCAGGGAATGTGGCATCTTGCTGGAGTTTAATTTGACATGGCAGGGTCTGTGTGCTCACATTGCTGGCAGAATTGTTCCCGACAAAAGGTTCACCTGCGCACCACTTCTGCAAAATCTCCAGCTCTCTCTCTATCACAATTTTGAGACATAGATGGAGAGTATCTCTAAAACAAAAAGGGTGGCAAAAGACAGACAAGCAAGAAAGATGAGTGGGAACATCCTGACTCTGAAGATGATAGATTCAGAGAAGGGGGGAAAAAAACACAGTTGCTTCTTTACTCCAGCAATACATCACTTTTATACGCGGAGATGAGGCATCTGTGACTCCTTAAGGACTCAAATATGTAGGAGTGACTGAAGGAGAGAGAGTTCCAGTGAAGGGGAGAGGGTGAAAGAAACAACAAAGATGGAGAGAAAGAGGACAATGGTGACAGCTGGCCGAGTGCTTCATGCATCTGGCAGGGGTTGAGTAGTGGAGCCTTAATAAAAATACAGGGCAAGATCAGGATCAGTGTGAGAGAAGCCGCCATCCATCAAATGATTCCCATTGAGGAACAAAAGCTTCAGTGATAGCTGCAGATATGTGGCTTTCCACTGACCCAGATAGAGCCTTTTCACAATAACGCAGCTTTAACTACAAGTACTAACTAAAAACTATTTAACTTGGTGTCATGTCTCGTCATCACAAGGGGCATCGCGCTGGAACTTCCAAAGGGAACGGTTCTATTTTTATATCTTTATTAATGAACATGTTATTTCTTTACTAATGGAAAGGTCATGGCTCCACCTGTCCTCATTGACTGCCAAGCTGTTAAGGGGGGGTGGGCTTCGTCTTTCACAAGGACAACGTGTGAATAATAAAGTTGCTGTTGAGAAAAGAGTTGAGTGTTTCCAAAAGAATCATCTGGACGTCGACTTATGAAAGAATATCTTTGAGTACTCCGTTATCAGATCAAACAGCTTTTTTAATTATTTCCTAACACCTCTAATAATGAACTTAAGAGGTACCAATGTTGACGGTGTTAGAGAAGGCTGATCAAGTGGCTTAAATCGGACGGAATGTACCATCAGCCAAACCTTTAATCCTGATGAGGTGAGCCAGCCTAATGGTTTCAATGACACATTTGCTGTATCCAATACTATCAGACCTGGTTGAGGAGGTGTTTGTGTATATAGCAGCAGCACAAGGGCAAGTGGAGGCAAGAAGAATTTATCCTGTCAAACTGCTTAATGGTTGTTTTTTGAACAATATCATTTTTTACAATCTCACTTCACTAAGCTGCCGAGTGTGATGTGCGCAGCTAATATGATTAATTAGCATTGTGTCAACTTACTTGACAGTGGTTTGAACCAAACAGACATTTGTTTAAATGCACACAACTAGTTTCATTGAGATCCCATGCTAGTTTTTAATGACCCCTTCAAAGTGCCCTCTTTTGTCAGTTGGGAATAATCCTCTTACAGTTGGCGAAACTCTTTGTAAGCATCATTCATGGGGACCCTACCTTTTCTTTCCTCTGCCGGCATCCCTCCTCTGCTGAGACCAGGGTTTTGTAGTAGGCGCTGCGCTCCGCTGTGAAGTGGACCTTGGAGAGAGCGTTTTCCACCAGCGCCACAGACAGGTTCAAACCCTCAATGTGCAGCCAGCCAATGAAGTTCCCTGCTTTGTCCATGCTTTCCACTTCAACTTCCACCTGGAACAGAAGAATAGAGGAGAAGAAGAAAAGAAGGCCTGGTTATTGTTCTGAATCCAAGATTGGGCTTTGGATTCTTTAACAGGGGTGCAGTGAATGGAGTCCTCTGATAATCCACCACTGTTCTTAAACAGACATCAATCGATTCCTGTGAGCTCTCGGTTGATAAGGTGGCACACACTGACATCCTGTTTAATCCCTTTCTATATACATTTCCTTTAATGTCGCTGCAGATACAGATGGCGACATGAACACCCAGCAGTATCGCTGACGTCGTCAATAAGGCGCCATTGTAAATAAACTAGTGTCTGCAAAAAACAGTACGCTTTAAAATGCATTGGGTATGCACTTCAAACTAATTAAGACTCTAAATATTGTCATATACTTTTTTTGTAATTTAAGCCATTTGCAATTAGTGACAGCTAAGTTACAATTTTCTTAAAAGTTAACAAATGAGGGCACTGAAAAAGCCAACTGTGCTGACAAAGGAGGATGAAAAAAAAAATCTAACAATATTGCCCACGATGGACTGTAACCAAATTCTGCCTATTCAGGCTAATTATCTATTCATTGCATTTTGTTTCATAAGTGATGGACGACCAGGGGAAAGAAAGAAGGGGAAAAAAATCAATTGATTTTATCCTACTCTAACGCTGCAGTCAGCGAGAAATTGAGAGGGCAGGTGTGTTGAAGAGATAGGGAGAAGTCAAGCGATTAAGACTCTGGCTGCTTAGCCCCGTAGCCACAAGGGAAATCTGAGGGAGATTAAGTTTGTAAACTGCTCTGCCTTGTTCTCGGCGAAAGTTGAAAGCTTTTATTAACAATGAATAATCTGCTCTATTATTAAGGACACAAATTTGACAATCTGTGCACATGAACTGTAGTTGTGACACAGCTCCAAAAGTCTGACGGCATGTATAATTACACTTTCTGGACGCAGTTTCTATTTGGTTAAATAACAATATATATATATATATATATACACATATATACACATATATATATACACATATATATATATATATACATATATACATATATACACATATATAAACACATATACATATATACACATATATATATATATATATATATATATATACATATATATATATATATACATATACATATGTTACTATACTCATCTTTAACGTATAAAAAGTATCCATAGAGACAACAAGCAGCAAGGACAGAAGGACAGAGCCAACACAGATCAAGACCTTGATACCAACCAAGTTCACTATAATCTCCTTTCTCTTCATCTCCACCATCTCAGATACTCATCCCCCCTTCTTTTTTTTATCTCCCTTTGTCTTTAAGTGCGGCAGCATAGGTCACTGGAACACGTCTGGTCCTCCACGCGTCCAAATGTCACAAGCTTAAGCGGGCGAGTGCTAGAATTGTGTCTAGAATTGACAGATCCAACTTAACTGTTGCCAACTGCCACTGAAGCAGTGATATGCGAAACTGAAACTGCTTCAAAAAAAAACTCTGAAAAATTAAAGCACGACAGAAAAAAATTACAAACTCCAGTCGCTGATTTTCTTCCGAGCAAGAATCTGTTTTTACAAAGTGTGACAGGAAATTTGGCTTACTTTGTACAAAAGGATTCTTGTATTAGTACTATAACAATGGCCTTATACTTGGAACGGTAACTCTAAGAAATATTAATGTCTTCAAAATACAGTGATTAAGGGCCCCCTATATCAAATACAAGGCACTAAGATGTGATCGTCGTTCAAAAGCAGCAAATAACCCACTCAAAATTCACTATTGCTGATTTAAAAACCAAAAACACACTTATTTCAAGATCCCTTGAGGGAAGTACAATACTACAGATGTACCGACAAGTCAAATCACGTCATGTTTTCATCACATTAAGGGATGAAAACTGAGATTAAATGACTAAATGATTAAATGAGCAGACGTGTGCTACTATCGTGTTTCAACCATGAAAAAGCTTCAAACCAAGTTATATAGTGCAACTTCTTCTGTGCTCTTTTCAACAGAGGTAACAACTACAAACAGGGCTACCACAGAACGTCAGTAATCGCTCTGAACTAGACCTACATAACGTGACCTGATTGACGAGCGGCATCAAAGTCAACAAGCAACAATTATTCAGGCTAAATGTGGGCACCAAACTGTGAAATACACAACACGCGGAATTTCCTGTACGCCCCGAGCAGATGTAATAATTGTAACTTCATAAGCACAAACATTTAGCTTAATTGTGTATACTGACAAATTACTTCTAAGGTCATTACAATGAAAGGGCCGTAAGTAGCTGTGTGCAGAAGATATAATTAGATTCTACATTTGGTGAATCAGCAGAAAACCAATCGTGTGTGTGTGTAGTAAGTGCTGTCCTTGTGGCGATAATATCACACCAAGCATTAAGTCAAAAAATATGGTGCAAGTGACTTATGAACAATGGATAACAATGACCTTGATTGCTAAATAATAAGAAAACTGGCATTTCATTGTGGGGAAAAGAAAGAAGCTAATGAAGAAGAGAGGTCATCTGTGAAATTAACACATTCATTTAGAAAAAGAAGTGTAGAGGCCCAATTTGTCCATTGGCAGAATAAGATTATCTCAAAGACACAGACTAATACTACAGTGTTTGTACAATTTGTTGCAATCAATAACACACAATAATGGACTGATCTAGAGCTACAATCTGTCCATTATTTACTCGATTAATCGATTAATCGTTTGGTCCATAAAATGTCGAAAAACGTGTTCGATCAGTGTCTGTCAAACCTGGAAATGACGACGTTTGCAAATGTTTTGTCCACAAACCATAATGATTTCTTTGTTTATATGGAGCAAAGAAATTAAGCAAATATTCACATTTAAGAAGCTAAAACAATCAAAAATCTTGTTTTAATCATTAAATAAGCCTCAAACCCTAATTGTTTCAGCCCTAGACTGATCACAGCTCATTTATCCAGTGATCAGTCGTTCCCTGTAATAATATATGTCCCTTTCTTGACACTATGCTTTTGGATTGGTTTATCCATTTGGTAAATCTGGAAAGATTGTGCCCAAAATGAGTCTTCTAAGTTGTTCTACGTCAGCTTTTCCATGCTTTTACATTGAGAACTTCATCTTAGTTTTTGAACATTTGACATTTTTGACTGAATGATTACACTCGGTAGATTTATGATGAAAACGATGCTCACTTATTCAACTCAACAATTATTGTAACCACTGAATCGCTAGTTTGCTGCAGCATCATTTAGCTAGCACGCAGACAGTGCCGGTGCCAGAGCTCAGTAGCATGATCTAACTACACATCAGACATCTATGAATAGACAAAAAATGGAATATTCGATCTTCCGTTTTAAGTAAATAGTTTTGGTCACAATGTGGCAAGGACAGGCGAGGCACTGTGGAAACTGCTTTGAGTGGAGCCCAGATGGTTCCCAGCGGAGGACTCCTTCGAGCCAAGATGGCTCCCGCCGGAACACAAATGGGCTCTGGTAATCTCATAAATGCTGGGATTGTGTCGACACAGTGGACGGAAAAGAGGGGAAAAAAGGCAAAAAAAAAAAATCCCCACACACACACACAAACCCCACACGTGTGTACATGCAAGCATGTGCAGTAATTCACAAGCACAAAAGACAAAGCCATTTGGTGCCACTGAAGTGAAACCTGGCCCGAGGGCATGTTTTAAAACTGCAGCAGATTTAATTCACTTAACTGTTTGAAATGGGGTTGGGGGGATAAAAAAAAACTACAAAAGACAGTGGTAGGCGACACGTCATGTCAGAGCCGCACCAAGGACAATAAAAGAACACAGCGGGGTTGGCATTTTGAAGAATTGCCAGGCAACAGGAATTCCTGTTTATCACCAAAGCTAAAGAAAACTATTTTTTTGAAAACCTGGAGGGTGAAAAAGCAAATGCATTAATGCCAAAGGTTACAATGACCAGGGTGTGCTCACTTTCTGTCCAGGTCGTTTAAAACCCCATAAGGTAATACCTGGCGCTCAGGTCTGAAACTCATTTCAAGTATTGCCTCAAGCGTTTATTACTGCATGTATGTACTGTGGTTTATCTCACCCGGAAAAGGCAGGCTATATCCATAATGCACCGGACAAAGGGGAATTAATGTGTCAGTCAGTGCTTTCAATCATTGCAGACAGCAACTCTGCCACGACTAAAATCTGAGTTTTACTGCGCATTACAATTACTCAAATCACTATTGACGTCTGCAGGAGTCAAATTGTCAGATGCGGTCGAAAAAAGATAGTTTAACATACAAAAGCTTTTGTTTGGTGTGAACCTCACGGCTGCTGGGTACATATAGTGAGGTGGTGTTTGTATGTGCTCGTCAAAAAGCGCTCTGTAATGTGCAGATGTAAGCAGCGAACACCGGGGGGGAAACAGAGTGGCAGGCAGAGACGTTTTGGCACGTCTTCATTCATTCTCATTAAGGTATTCTGCAAGATTCTGCACCTTTGTGTGTATTTGAGTGTTAAGACTGGAGTCTGAGACAACGAACAGCAGCAGACGGACAGAGCCAGAGATGAAGTAAAAGTTATTAACGAGGGGAAAAGACAAATCTACAGCCTTTTGCTCATCCAGCAGAATAATGGCGTGTTTCCACCGACTCTCCTCGCCTCTGCACGTTGCGTTTCCACAAGCACAGTACCTGGTACTTTTAGCTATTTTAACGTAGCTATTTTGTCGCGTGTAAAACAAAGTCACGGCAGTTTCAACCGTTGAGTAGGTGCTATTTTTGTAGTGGAAAACCAACCTAAACTGTGTCGTGCCGTGGCGAGCCGGGGCCATAAGACTTATCAAGCTGAGCCTTGGAGAAGAGTGAAGGTGTGTCGTGTGTGTGTGATTGGGGTAAAGAGATCAAAACTCTTCTGAGCGACGAGTGATCCTAAGCCCTCCTTTGCTTGTGGTGCAAAGTGTGAAGACAAAAAAAGTGAGAGAGTAATCAGATAATCTCTCCACCTTAATTCATATTCCTAACCTTCCCTATTCACTTAAAGAAAATCAATGGCTCTAAACACTGGATTCAGAGCCATGAATGTCACACGGAGAGGATCGGCTCGTCCTTTAAATGGGGACATGTGGATTTCAGTGGAAAAAAGCCGAGCATCGACTGGTCAGCATCACTGTTTTAAGGCCAGTCTTGCATGAAAAGTCCATTTGGATGTATGAGCAGTCCATCATTCTCTCTCGCCACACATGCTGCGTTACATGGATCATTTTTCTGCACGGACACACAGCGTTCCTTTAAATGAAACATGTGTACCTCAAGCAAAACAAACAACCAACTCTGATCAGATCTCAAACAGGAATCGATAACTGGTGAAGGTCTTGCTTCTGGGTGGATGTAATTAATCAAAACTGATTTGAAAACTGAATCAAAGTGTCCAGGATGACATACGAGTGTGGAACAACCAAGACGAGGTAATAAATACACTTATTACTGCAAACAAAGTTGTAAACAGCCCCTGACAGCGATATGTGAATCAGAAACTGCACGTCCCGACACAAAACTCCAGAGTTCAAGATCTCTGTGCTGCCGTCAGTGGTTTGTGAGGGCACTGACGACGGTGTGGACAACATTACTTACTCAATGTGCAAGTTTATTTTTGCTTGTTAACAGGGGAGATGAGAAAAATGACAAGCTGCAGGGAGTAAACATTCGAACACAGTGGAAATGTTTAAGCAGGAGTCAAGTGTGCTATAATTTGGTTAAAAAGAAGGAAAAACTAAGAATAAACAAAAACACACACACACACACACTCTGTCTCTCTCACTCCCTCTCAAAAGCCAGAGGGAACTACTACGCATGCTTTTGCATGTCACCCGCTAAAGATCTTCCCACAGCCCATTATCAATTGTGCAAAGCCATTACTGAGGTCCATAAACCGCTGTTAATGGAAGATAGTAGCACAGTACTGCAAGAAAGCAGGGACACATGCTAAATCCCCACAATAAAATAGATACCTGATTACATAACAGGCAGTTTTCATGCGTTATCCTGACGCCTTACTGATAAAGAAGAGTTAAACTCTACCTATAGATCCTTTTTATTTGGCAGGTTCCTCTGTCAAAGCCTCATATCAGATGTTTAGGTATAAAAGGGCTAAATGTGCTGCCATGTCATGTGGTCCGAATCGAAAGAGGAAAAGGCCAGTGGGTTCCAGGATAAATCTATGGTTATAGATCACTGTTGGAAGGGGGGGGGCATGAGGGAGAGACAAAGAAGAATAAATGAATGAATTAAACAAACCGCTATTGATCCCTTAATGGCATAGCCCAGGAAAGGATGTAAATAGCGTGTTAATGGGGCCTGTAATTAAAAAAAAAAAAAAAATTGGGGGGTGGGGGCAGATGCAGCCAGAGTTAAAAGACAACAAACTGTTTATTACCATAACATAATAAATAAGAATAAAGGTTAGTGAGGGTAAAAGAGGTCGCTGGATTTCGGCAATGTCACCAAAGCAGGAAATAAAACAATTTGTGACACAATGTCGGTGTCAAAAAGTACAAACTGAAGGAACGCCAAAATGAGATGCAAAAAGCAACCTCTTAATATGAAAATGAAAGCAGAGTGTGTGGCTGGCATTTTAATATTTACTTAACGATGGGATTCCCTTTTATCCATGGCCACACACAACATTTACAAGCAAGAGATGCTCTATATTATCATGAAAGCCAAAGTGGGCCTTTTAATAGGAACGGGTTGGATGGAGTTGAGTAACCTAAGCCAGTAGATGCCTGTGGGTGCTGGTTATTGACTGTTCCTACTTGGCAAGCTAGTGGTACAGCTAAGCTCTAGGCCAAGGGCTAAAACTGTGGCACCAACCAATTCCAAACTGGGTTGGTTCATTAACTCTCAGACCATAAGGTCAGAACAGACAGCTATTTGTCACGTGCTGATCAAGTGGAGCCTGGGAGGGATAGAACCAGGTAGTGTTGTTTCCAAGCGAGGGTTTACAAATATGCAGAAAGGATCCGGAAAAATTAACGACGGTGGTGGAAATGGCGGGCACATTTTTGTCATCCAGCTTCTACAGTTATTGGTGTAATCTGCAGAAAACAGCATGTCAAACTGTTCTGGTACATCTTGAATTCTTAAAGGGGAATTCTGGGTGTGTATGCGATTAGTGCTTACAAAAAGTTTCATATTTGGTCCGGTAGAACGCAACAGGCGTCAACAGTGCATGCATACACATCATCCTGTCTCTAAGGATGGGGCGGGGCAGGGACAGTGGCAGGGACTTTCTCCAAATATTGGTGGACCGCCAATACGCAAACCTGCACACTCGCTGTAAAGGTGAAAAAGGATTTTACGAGCATCAGTGAACGCATCACAACCCAATGGAAACATCTCTGCCCCCAAGGCGATCTACCGGACCAATTATGAAAAGTTTTGCAAGTGCTATTCACACTGACACAGGAGCCCAGGTCGAAAAATCCCAGAATTTGCCTTTAACAAGTTCTGTAAAAAATAAATAAATAAAACACACTTCTATTTAAGGAAGCATTGAGCCAACTTTTGTTTGTTTGTTTTGCACCAGTTTTGTCAGCAAAGGACGGCACTGCCAGCGGTGCTACAAAGACGAGCACTCTGTACACAAATGTGTGCTGTGAGCGTGCCTGTGTCTGTGTCGACTCTCCCAGGGTGATCAATGTGACTCAGGGGGTCCCATGCATCACTGTCAGTGGAAGGCTGCCGTCTGTCGGTGGCAGGGTGGGGGGAAAAGTCAAAGCCCTTCTTGAATGGTCATGGCCATTAACGGTCAGGCAAACAAGCATGATCCCCACCATTAAACCTGCCTGGTGCCCATTAATGGGTTTTTCTTTCATCAATAGATAATTGATGTTTGCCCTGCGTCAATGTTTTGACATAACAGGTGAGAGTATAGCTTAGCCTGTGGGGAAAGTTAAAGGAATACTTCATCGATTTGCATTTAGTTTTGTATCACTACAATAGGGCTAGTATTTTTGAAACATTGTGCTTCCCAACCTCAGTTTCCCCTGAGTTGAGAAATATCTTCATTCTTTTCTTTGTTACGTGCCCACCACTGTTAGCGCAACTGTAAAGATGGCAAAGATGGCAGACACTATTTACATTCTGGGAATCAGGTCCTAACAAGCCTGGAATTAGCATTGCAGTTTCAAGGCTTGGACCAAGACTCAGACTGTTGGACATGCAACTCTTCTCAGGGGAAATGGAGGTTGGGAAGCACACTTTTTCAAAAATACTATCCTAGTAATACAAAGATAAATGCAAATCTTAAAGTATTCCTTTAAGAAAGCAATGAAGAATGGGGCAAGAGCCAACTAAATAATCTGGATATGCTAAGGGGAAAAACACAAAGATGTGGCATTATTACCTGCTAGTCGTTCAGAATTCTTTATTATACACTGACATCTCTCACCTTTAAAATGGAACTCAGACTGTTTGACTCTCTCCACCGGGAGATGTTTGGGGGGAAAAAATTCTACAGCAGAAACTAATAAACACTTAGTTGCACCGTTTGTCCCTGCAGTGCTCCTTTATAAGCGTTAAGATGTTGAAAAAGTGCCCATTAAGCGATCTCCAATGAACACAAAAAAGGAAAGTGTTACCATTATAGCGTCAATGCATCAGTGTTTGTAACCCTTTGTTAGTGATTTAAAGACAGCTTTCCTCCAATTTACTTTATTAATATGAAGAAAGCTAAACGACGTCTTTCCGAGGCTTTTAAGGACAATCTGAGAATAATTTTCTATGTTTTCATAATAGATTCGAGTCAAGGGGATAAATTTCACAACGTACATCGCCCATATAACACAGACAAGTTTAAGGGATTTTATTTGTAATGCAAAGAACGCCATGTACACAGTAAAGAGTCATGATACGTTGTGTACTTTAAGTTTTAAGAACTGCCATTTTTCTGTATGATAAGACAAAGGCGTTAAAAAGGAAGCACATTTCTCAACAGTCAATAGTCTGGAGTTACTGCCAGCGCAGAGGAAAAGAATAAAGTGAAGAGTTAAACATTTCACAGAAGGGCTTTGAGAGACTTATGAAGCCTTCACAGAAA
Source organism: Solea senegalensis (assembly GCF_019176455.1). NCBI lineage: Eukaryota > Metazoa > Chordata > Actinopteri > Pleuronectiformes > Soleidae > Solea > Solea senegalensis. The sequence goes on along the minus strand of NC_058023.1, from coordinate 30,690,911 downwards.
CACTGGAGTCGAAGCAAAGATAGAGAGAGAAAAAGAGAAGGGGTCAATAGTGAGTCAATCAGGACAGAGGCTAGAGTCGTCCTCTTTAAATAACCTACAGTACACCACTAAACTGAAGCAATAAATTACAGAAAGATCTGCTGGGGGTTTCAACCCCTTATTGCACCAAGCAAGTTAAGGTGTTTTATGCGTCTTAGCAAATTTAATCTTCTTGTAAATGACACGTAATCTGAAACAACTGCAATAACTCTTTATTTTCTTGTGCCGTTTTATACAAAATTGCGGACAGTTCATAAAGCCATTAAATTCATTACAGTGCTTAAAATAACCATCAAACCCAAGATTGAAGCTTAGATTTTTTTTTTTAATTACGAAAACATGACATGTAAACAAGGTCACGCTGAATCGTGTGAACGGAAATAAGCTCTGGTTGGAACCTGCAGGCCTGCGTGATGCTCACTGACCTTTGTGATCTTACTTTTCGTCATTCTACCCCTGAAGCCATAGCATATACAACAATTAGACACTGTGGGGGGGGGGTTGACGAGTCCCAGCACAGAGGGAAGGGTCAGTAACATTGAGTAATGCAAGACCTGTGATGATGTAACGGCTGATAAAGTTCTACATCAGTCAGTGTCTCTCCGTCTGTTCTAATTGATCGATAGTGTTTTGTTTGATTTTTCCTAGGTCTGTGACTAATAATTCTTTTTTTAGAACTGTTTTTTAAGTCAATTATTTTCTCTTATAATCAAGTATTTTTGTCCATAAAATGTTGAAAAATGCCAATCAGTGTTTACCAAACCTGGAAATCACATTCAGAGATCAGAAAACGTTAGAAAATGTTCACGTTCCAAGATTAGAAACGTTTCGGAAGCTGAGATTAGAAAATTATGGCACGTCACCCAATCGGAGAACATTAACTCAATAACTCTGCATATCCCATGATCAAAATTATATGTATATTTTAAGTGTATCTTATTATTATTTAGAAGGTTTGATGGGGAAAAGGGAAGCAGCAAATACAGCAAACCTACAGTTGCAAAGCTAATCACGCTAAATTTGTAGTTAAATTCGTTTATAGATCCTTTGCTAACCCACATGAAAGAACAGCAGAGCCTTTACACAACACAAGAAGTAGCTGAGCTAGAACAAGGCTCAGCATTGGGGTTTAACAGCCTGGTTATTAAAATCAATAACAGCAATAACTACAATCCATCTCATATTTAAGAGAGGGGCGACATGGCATGCCGGTCGATGAATATTGAGCTACATTTGTAATATTACTAATATCATATAATTCCCCGTAACTGGCTGGTGTTCGGGTGCAGGTGGGAAGACATAAATTGAACTGGGCTGTGAGTTATTGAAAGACTTGAAAACAAATGTCATATCTCTGTGAAAGTTATTACTTTAGATGAATAGTTTTTTTTTTTGTCATCAACCTCGGTAACAAAAGCCTAAGCACGTGTTGGAACGAATGCAACACTTGGATATTGAAGCATGTTTCATGTTGTTTCACTTAGCGCACTGTGACACGCCACTTCCTGAGGCTCCAGTGTGTCAGAAAGCAATGGGAAGTAAGGGTCTAAATCTTCAAATCAATGCCTGAAGCAGCGAGAGCTTGGGGTGGTGGGTGCGGGGGGAGCAGTGAAGCCACATTGAGCACATTTGGGGGTGGTCAAAATGATTGGAGAGGGCAATAAGCCATATTACCTCTGAATGACAGCGTTCCTATCCTGCGCGTCTATTTATACATGCACCTGCGAGTACAAAACCAATAAACCCTGGCCATTATTTTGCAATCACTGAGGAGTAGCAGCAGCAACAAGGACAGCGATGGAAAAAGAACACAGAATTAGATGTGCGAGAACACATTTTCTATACCCCATGACAAAGAGACCGTATGTTGAACTGGGATTCTGTTCAGTTGACCAGTATAGCACACATATTATATGTATTACTTGCTGTATTTTATTTATTAATTTACAAATGGAAATATTTTAGACATTGATCAAGTCTATTAATCCGCCCTGCATCAACAAAGACCTATGCTTATGACACATGAACACATTCGATGTTGAAGCTGTGGCAGAAATATGTATAATTGCTACTTAGGAATTTACTATGTTCAGCCTTTACTACATCTATATATAAAAAAGCCAAGTATTTAGAAACAACTAAATTTTTACAGCAATAGAAAAAAAAGGAAAAAAAGTCCATTAAGACCATCTGAACCATCTAATTAACTAACAATAAGTGCCACTATATGGCTTAGAAAAATGTGTCAGTAAAGTACATTCTACACTATAATGGTGTATTTCCACCGGTTCTACTCGCCTCGCCATGTCACGGGTTTAATTAGCATTTCCACTAGCTGATTGTTCAGACTGCCGGCCGCTGACTGGCCAGAGTGCCGTCACAAGAAGAGACGTCCCACACACAACTCAAGCTGGACAGCGCCAAACTGTAGATCACTTAAATCGACAACTATTTATCGGTTTGAAGTAATCGGTTTGAGCTTTTTTCATGATTAATACACAATTTCCAATTGTTTAAGCTTATAAATGTGAGTATTTTCTTCATTTCTTTGCTCTGGATAACAAAGAAATCATTAAAATCATCATTTCCAGGTTTGACTAACATCGATCAACATTTTATAAGGTTTTCGGATATTTTATGGACCAAACGATTAATCGAGAAAATAATCGACAGATTAATCGATTATGAAAATAATGGTTCGTTGCAGCTCTAGTCGTGTTACATTATCAGCTGTCATTTGCAATACTGGAGCTTTTAACATTAGATTCTGAAAGGAGTTGTTGTGTACATACAGTATGGTTTATATTTTCATTATTTGACAGTAAAAAAAAAAGCCAGAGTGGAACAGGCACAAAAGTGCTGGCCATTCACAATTGACAGCAAATTTTTTTGGGCGAAGAAACAACAGCACACCAAAGGCCTCGACACTGATCGGACTGTTGAGCATGATGCAAAAGCCTGTCATTAATAACACGGAACGAATAATCCCATTTACTATTCCCATATAAAAGGGAGCCAACAAGTGGTAACAAATAAAAATGAAAGGGGAAAGTCCATAATAAATCCGACACATCGGCAGCCGTTTCTTCAATCACGCTCCACTTGCTGCGCGGCTTTATGAGTCGATTTAAGATTTCATAATGGAATTTTAAATATTTATAATTCCACGGCTGCAAACGGCAAAACCAGAGGTCTCTGCCATAGATAGCTCTTCGCAGGGAAAACAGCGGGGTTACATGATTCCCTTATGGACATTTCAGTGCACTGACAGCTATTGCTGATGAGGACATTAAAAAAGGTTGGACACAAGCCAGCTGGACTCTTGTCAAGGATGGGAGAATGAAGAGTGTGCACTGATTGACAACATCAGAAAGTGAATTACGTCCGAGGTCTATTTGGATGTCTTTCTCTCTGACAAAAGGAAAATGTTGGCGCTTTGGAATTGTGCACAGATGTGGACAGAGACGGACAGGATTTGAAATCTGGAGAGAATAATTACAAATGTGTTCAATAAAATTGAAAACTAAGAGACTAAATGTATCATGCAAATGGGAGGGGAAAAAAATAGGTAACCCCAACACCTACTGGTGTTGTGTCAATAATTCTTGGGACTTCAATGACCTTGGGAGGAAAGATGGTGGCTGAAAGCTAGACGGGGCATGGAACAATCATGACCAGGCCATCATCATTTGTCTCCACCTCCTTTTCTATCCTCTTTCACCAGTTGACACGGCAAATGGCGCAGCCAGCCTGTGTCACTCAAAAAGCCATTTCTGTCCTCCCAGACTCTGCCTGTGCTGACAGAGTGAGAGAATCGGGAAGAGGGGGGGGCAGGGGTTGAAAGAAAGGGCCAACAGAGGCATTTCTCAGCACGGCTTTTTGTCATTTTTTTCTGTGGGCTTGTCAAAAACGCGACGCCAGTGCCCGGTTGTTGAGGTTGGTTGGTTGGTGAGTTGTTAGGCAGAGGTTGGAATTTTTGAGTGTGGGAAAAGTGGTGGAGATGAGCTGCTGAAGAGGTACTTCATGCTGCTATATTGTAGTAACCAGTGGGCATGGAAGTGGAAGGGTCAATGCTGCCGGGGAGGGGGGATCTGATAAACAAGATGTACAAACAAAGAAGAAACTGAGCAGAACAGCCCTTCTGATATTAAACGGAAAATAACTGTGTTCTTGACACAATGAGACATCATAAAGATACTGTGGGCTGGAAGGAATCTTTCTCAGTCAGAGGTCACCGAACAGGAAATGACAATCTGACCCCAGTCAAAAGGCACAAGACAGAAACACCTCTCGGGATGAATCACGCTATAATCATTCTTCAATTTTGGCAATCCAATTCTACCAGGCTGCACGCTCAATCACATAAATGCCAAGTGAACATCAGCAAATGAGACAGGGGATTGAGGTGTGTGGTACGTGGCGGTCTGTGTGTGTGTGTGTGTGCACGTGCGCGAGAGCAAGAGGAAGAGGAGGAACTGATTGAATCAACTCAAGCCTACTTAGGAGCTGTGCAGCTGGTCTGTTGCTGGACTGCGAAGGATGATTCAGTGGCAAATATGATTTGCCCTCGACTTTCGTTCGTCAACTGCAACACATTCTGACCACGCTGACTACGCTAGTAACTGCCTGTGCTAGTTAATCTAATCTGTGTGGTGTCAAATAAACGGGATTACAGCCATCCTGCACCTGTGCTTGGTGTACAGACACACCGCTGGGAACAAAGTATCATGAAACAGAGCTCTATCACATGGGATAAGGTAGTTGGGGTGTAATCTCTTGCTGACAATCTTACTCAGTTTGGGCAAGTGTGTTTAGACACAGTGATGGATATTTGGTCCTTCAAATGAAACACGGATGTTTGGCCAGCAGAACACAAGCTCTAGAGACTAACTGACATTATACTGTATATATATATATACTGAAAGTGAACATGAATGGGTCATTGTGAGCAGGAAAAAAAGGCCCAGATCAACCAAGCTCACACCTGAGAGAGCAATTTGAAAAGTTTGAGCAAGAAAAGCACACTCAAACACCACTAACCTCTACGCAATAACCACGTCAAACAGTGCGGGCTGAAGTATAACAGAAGACAGCCACACAAACAGCACAGAGTGCTCAAAACAAACGTCAGAATTAGATGTGCAAGAGAGATGCTGCACACACCATCTGGGAAAAATGAATAATAATGCAGAGGGTGGAGGGAAGGAAGTAACAGATGCCGCAACTTATATCTGGAAACACATGGTCCCAGTTACCTAGGCTGAGAAATAGTACGTACCTTGACATAAATAAAATTAATTAGACCATTTTTTTTTATGTCCACAAAAATGCAAGGTTCTTTCTATCCCTCACGGATATTTTCGCAAATATGACACCATCAGCTGATACCACTAGCTCTTCAACTTTGCTCCAATCATCTCTTTCCTGTTTTTCTCCTGCCATTTGGGGAAAAAGTGAAGAGAAATCTGTGTCAAAAACAAAAGTGGGCCTCCAAACAGCTTTGTAATGAGAAGACAGGGGAGAGAAATGGACAAAATAACACAAAGAAGAGAGAGAGCGAGAGAAGTGGAGGTAGAAAAACAAGGAATGGGAGGAGAAAGACAGAAAACTTAGAACAGGTCACACAATGACGAAACAGTGTTGAAGGCACAGGATTCTTTTTTTTCCCCCTTCCCCACTGCTCCTTCTCTGCTCCACAAGACTATGGAGGTACTATACAGGCACCTCTGTTGTGTTCTTTCTAGAGCATCTCTAGGGCTTGAGGCTTGTGTCATCTGAGCCCCTGAACACATTCTTAGCCGTTTATTTTTCTTCTTGTAGAAATCACGTACAGGACTGAGACGCATGTGCACAAAAGACCAAAGTTCGTGAGCGATTCACAGCTGAATACATCACAATATGACCAGGTATCAAGTGTAGGAAGACTGAGTCACTGGTGAGAGAACATGAACAAAAAGGTATCACACCAACATGTCACTACGCTCGGTTGGTTCATGTTTCTATTACAGACTTACAAGGTCATTATTTTATCAATTTCTGTGTAAAATTCAGGTACAAATATATACTATATACTAAATCTGAAGGCCTGTACATACTTTGCAAGAACAGAAACATTGGTTCTCTCTCCCAGGTCATGTTAGAAAAGAATGACGTCATTATAGTTCCTGCAGCTTGTTCTTGACACACCTGGGCAGAACTATTTCCAACAACTTTTCCAGGACTGGCCAGAGTTTGAAGTGGGCACGGTTAAGGCGGAAATGTTGACTTCTCAGGAGTTGTGCACTCTAGTTTCTCGTGTAGCATGAAATGTCCTGTTCTTGCCACCTCGAGAACAAGAACTAACGTACAGGCCTCGACTCAGAATGAGTCAACCTCACTGCTCTGCTTTAAGGCTACTGTAGTCACCACGGCATGTGCTGTCGCCAAGGTTACATGTGCTCTACTTCGTCATAGTATTAAATGGCATCTGTCTTTTTCTTCCCTCTCATGGTCCATGTAAGTTCCCGTTTAGATACAACAGTACGATAAAAATATGGAACAATTAAAGGATAATGCTATGATTTTTAATAGCGGAATATAAGTATGTGTTACACACAAAAAAAACACACGTCTTCTAATGGCACAGAATAAATTTAACACAGCGACAAACAACCATTTGCAGTGCAATTGTGTGTACTTGATATTTTTGGCTTAGAATGTACCATTTCCTGCAGGAGAGCTTTTAACACCGCCAGGTGTGCAATATGACAATTGTGCTTCCAAATAGGATGGATAACACTCACTCCAAAACAGGCGGGGACACAGCGACTCTCTTCAAATTCAATTTCAACAATGTGCCCACAGGCAAAAAGCCGACACCTCACTCCTGTATCATTGAGCTACAAGCTACAACAATCTTGTGGCCAGCTCAACACTCATGCTGCCCAGGCTTACTGCTTGAATACCCAATGGGGCACCTCTTAAGAGGTAAATCCCTGTGCCCACAGGCTGTTTTTTTCCACTGAATTAATAAGTGGAAAGCTCGATTGTTTCCTCAAAAGAAAATACAAACCAGAGTGTCTCAGTGGTTTCATCAATTTAGTTATTTTTTTTGCCGTGTACAGCCGAGCCCCTAAAACGGATGATATAACAGGGATGAGACACACGCACACAGAAAAACAAATGCCACCTCTTGAAGAAGAAGGGCGTCTAGACAGTTAAGTCAGCAAAGCCATCCCAGGATAAGAGATGCAAATTAAACTGCATACGCTAGCAGTCGGTCTCATGAGCACCACGTTCAACTACAGCGCAGACTAATGTCGTTTTTAAGTTAGATCATACCTGATTAAACACTTTTGGGAGAGTAACGGAGGGCGACCAGAGCATCTATCATCCAGAGGAACCACTATGTTCACAAAAAAACAACGGCGGGATTGAGGCAAAGCAGAAAGGGTCCCATAATTAACCACTAGAACAACAGAAACCATGTTGTACTGAAGACCTGAAACTATAAACTCCTCAGGTAAATGTTTGATGATATTTTAGAGTTTGCCTCACTTTACAAACCTGGGAATGATTAGCCGTTAGCTGATATTGAAGTAGAAAACAACTACTATTTTTAATTGCAACATTGGCTGAAGTAAAGAGGAAAATCACGGGTTTCAATAGGTTACAAGTCAAACTTATAATTTTCAGCGGGATGTCAAACAATGAGTGGCAGGAAAATTAAAGTGCAATCAATGTCTGCCTGGGGAAATTACTACTGTTCATCCATGTGTCAAGCCAATGCGTTTTTGTGTGTGTACGTTATTATGAAAAAAACAACCAGGCCACACACCAATAAACACAACTGGGTGTAAGTGACCTAAGCTGATGCCATCAGAGAGAATAGAAAGAGCAACAGCAGGATGACTAGCAGGCATGTGCAGCCTGACCTACTAAACAAAAAACTACCAGCAAATAATGGTGGAACAGCAAGAAACAACAGTGCAAATATAATAATGTAGATAAAAACATAATGCACTTAGTCAATGTAAAGATGACAGCTATTAAAGTCTTACTGAGATTTATGCGAAGGATCGTTAAAGAGCCCCGTGGATGAGGAATAAAGTCACGCTTCGTTTAGCTTATTCCCTCAGTATCATGTAAAATTTAAACATTTCATTGCATTATAAAAGCAACGACATGCATCCGAGTAGGAACATATGCGTCTGCATGTGCGATTTTTTCCTCCAGATACCGGGTGGGGGGGTGAGGGCAGGGCAGACTGTGGACGCAGTTATGACTCAATCTAGAAGAACTACCTTTGCTTAAAAGACGTATTCTCACACACTGTGAAAATGCTGCGTATACACAAGAGTCGAGAAGTAAATGTGCTTTTATCATGAAATTGCTTTTGCCTGTTGAAAACACACGAGCTGAGAACAGTGTATTAAAACTGCAGCCTACCATCTACTCCTCTTTAATCAATTGGCTCAGCAAAAGTACGCAAAAGTGCAAGCTCCCAAACAAATCATGCCCCATTCCATGCTATTGCAGTCATTACAAGGTCGTCATCAGATTCAAATCGAAGGTTTGTGCAAGTTCATCGCACATCCACCCCAACTCATGTCAGCCAGATTGACTACCCTCTACCAGTTACTAATAATTTCCTTTCCTTTCCACTATTCAGAGGAGGCCAACCATGCTACTTTTAATCCCCCAAAGCTATGTGGAAGTGCTAACATGAAAAAAGGGATTAAGGGCACAGTAAGGCTGTATGTGCATGTGTGTCTCAGATATGCCAGCATTAGCAAGATTTCGCACAATAGGTGCATGTAGAATAAAAGCACTTTTTTTTCCCTTCGTGCAGCAGGCTAAGAGCATTTGGTTTCCATCCCTGATGTTTTCCAATTTTTTGCTGTAGCAATGTCAACCACACTATAAGAGGCAAAGTAAAACACTTGGTTTTCTTCACGAGGTGCCTGATCCTTTGGTGCCTGGCCTCTCTTCACCCTTGTGTGCATTCACCCACACAAACACATGTTGCCATGTGTAGAGGTACTTTAGAGAACTCCATCGACGTCCTACCATCAGCTCTCCTTAGTGGCTGAAAGCAGAATGTGTGGGAGGACCGGCTCTTATAGAATGGACTGCTGTGTGTTATTGACTTCAATTTAGAAAGTGCTGCCTGCTGGTTTACACCCCCCCACACCGCACACCACCCCGCTCTCATAGCTGGGACCTTGCTGGCCCCCAGCCGCTGCCTACCTTCGGGGGAAATCCCTGACTGCTCTGCTACAGAAAACGCATTTAAGCAAGGTCATGGAGTCTGGAGTTACAGGTGTAACAGGGTGTGTGTGGATTCCTGGTTGTTTCATAAATAAAGTCAATGTCCACCTGTGTCCATCTGTCAACCTTAAGCTTTCCCTTAACCCTACACTGTCTCCTAGGTGCTTGGGTGGAGAACTGCTCCAGTGCTTCTGTCGTCGGAGCTACAGCGGGTATATTATCGGCGCACAACGTTTGACACTGCACTTATAGATTAGACACACTTTGTTTGGCTTCTAAAATTCTCTAGTGTGGGAACAAATGTAGACTCACTGGGTATCTCACTGGCAGCTACACACATACTCAAACTTCCATTCTCTACTGCTTTATACAAATAAAATGTTATTTCATGTCGTAACAATAACTTTTCATACCTCTTAGAAAATCCCGCACTTGATTACCGTTCTCTGAGTATAATGCTCACACTGGAGAGCAGCGAGCTCATGCGCACACAGATAAAGACAAGGTTAATATCGGTGATGAAATCAAAATTTGAACCGATGAAATTCGACTTTCTGTACACAGATGATATCCGACACGAGGGAGGCACAAAGTGAGACGGACACATGCGCTTACAGACACATAAAAATGTAAGTGGAAAACATTATCAGGGTATGGGGCAAGGTGGATTTGTCAAAAATGAAAAGCTGTTTCTCCCCTCCCCACCCTTCCATCCCTGGGTGTGTGTGCAGTACCAGGCCTCAGTAGGGCTAATCCCCCCCCCCCTACATGATGAATTGATCGAGATTCAGGGATTTAGAGTTTCAGGAAAAAATAAAACTGCAAAGAAGGTAATTGCCGTGGTGATATTAGGGAGAGGGGGATACGTGAAGGTCAGGGGCATCATAGTGGGAGAAGAAACAAAAGGTGTCAACTTCAGTATGGCAAAAGTGTCTGAGGATCCGATTCCATGCATGATGATGATAAAGACCGGAAAGTATAGATGTTATTATTTATAAAGGGAGATTTGTACTTTAAAGGGCAAACTGGGAGTTTTTTTGTTGAAGTGTTATATCCAATTACCTCGACCAATAGACATTTTACACTTGTGATTGTATAAAGGCTACAGGAAAAGCTTCACATTTGTTTGTCATCATCAAGGCAAGGTGAGACAAAGCATTTGTTAGTGTAATAAATCCTTTTTACAGCCCCCCATTCTAGTCTATAAAAACTAGTAAGTGAACTGAGACAAGGAGAAGTAATGCAAAGCCCGATATGGCACTAATGTCACATAAAATACAGCAGAGTAACAGCTCACCAGTTAAGAAGTTTGTATTGACCAACCCAAGGACATAAAAGCAAAAGAAAGAGAGCGAGGGAGAGAGAGAGAGAGAGGGGTGGTTCTGGAGAAGAAGAAAAAAAGACAGCATCTTTGCTGCAAAGGAGCTAAAAGTCGAGAAGATTTAGCTGCCCTCTCTGTGGTGAATTACTATGTTTTTACCTTCACATTGCTCAGAGAAAGAGACATCCATTTCCAACAGCCTGGCAGTTGGCAAGGCAACATTGTGATGAACGCACATACAGATATGCTGCATGAATCCTAATGAAGCAAACTGACCAGTGACACGGCCAAGGCAAGACGTGGTGAGCACTAGCGTTTGTTAGAAAAATAAATAGTGAGACGTGACGGAAAGTGTTTTACATCTAAAAAGAAAAATATTTGCAAATGATTGAAGTTGGAATTTTGGAAAGTTCCAGGAAAGCACACGTCGTTCTCCTCCTGGCTCATTTTGATTGAGTTGACAGTGTTAACCTAGCACCATCATCTTTACTCTGCTTCCAACTAACAGCGCTCGGGCTAATCCCTGCTCTGGCAGCCACTGTGAACACAGCTCAACATACTGAAATCTATTAGTCAGGAGACGACGCTAGCAACACAGAATGAATGAAAAACAGAGCTGTGGAAATGTTTGTCTTTCACCGTGAGCCCTCTAGTTGCCACAACCAGATACGTCCCTTATTTCAGAAAGACACAGTTTGTCTCTCGCACACCAAAAAGACAATGTAGAGAGTAGTGATTTTGTTAAAGAGGGGGATTAGGGACAAGAAACAGAGGACGAGAGGTTGAGAGAAAGAAAAGAAAGGGGGCAACGACACAGCTATAACAAAAGCAAAAGTCAAGGAGAGGAAATTAAAGGGAAAATTGTGAAACAGTTGAGGCAAACACAACAAAATGGATAAAGAGAAAGGGGAATTTAAAGGAATATTGATTCATAACAGAATGTATTATCTTGTTTCACCTAATCTTAACAGTTCATCCACATTGCTCTACATTAATGTGCCATCCAAAGGCATTAACGACAAAGGAATGTCCAATACAAGCAAATGCTGAAAATATCAAAATGATTTTATTATGCTTAGTGGAGGTCACACAAGTTTATTGGAATCAAACTAGTGAGACAAAGTGGTGCATAAATACACTTTCTCATCTCACCTGGCCAGATGTAAGCCACTAATATACCTTATTGAGTGTTATAATCTTTTGGTACCCAGGCATGATTGGTGCATGCGTGTGCACAAGCATAAAGCGCAAGCATTTTAAGCCTTTTCTGGGACACTGATAGCAGTGTGTGTGTTTATGTGTCACACATAATCTCCTGCAGAATTAATTTGTGGAGATTGAAATGAAAACCTTCTTTACCTCAAGGTCATCATTATTGAGTCTGGGGTGTCTGCGCCCACGCACGCGTACGTGCTCACGCACATTTCAGTATTTTGACCAGGGGAAAAAAATGCTCTTATGATAACATCATGTCAGGGTAGCCACTGGTATGCAATCTGAAACCGAAACATTACTGGATACTTGGATATAAACACATGTAACTCACACCTGAATGCATAACATTTGTAATAGCTCTCAAAGCACAAGACAAGCCCCAAAAATAGTGTGCCTCTTGTCTCCTTGGGAAAATATTGTTCTGCTGTGTTCACACAGAAAACCATGTGGGGCTTTGCCTTAGGGCCTGCACTGTAAATCCTTGATCCTGGCAATGGTAGGGGCAATGACATTATCATTAGAGCTATCATTCGACTCCAACATCCTCGTAATCATTGCTACTATACCATAGGCCATTCATACAAACGGAATTACTGACACGTACACACATGCAAACAGTCACAGGCTGCTGACCTACATGTGACTGGCCGCAGCCCAGATTTGCGAGCGTTCAACCCCAGAGGACGGCCTCTGTACCGTTTGCATACACCCCGTGAACATACTGGCTGTCTAGCGGACACCAAAGTAGGTCGCATGGTCCCCGCTAACTACACCCCAGCATCCTCGTGTCCCAGTGCGAAAGGTGGCTGCACAGAGCTGTAGGTGAAACACAGCGGGCAGGGGTTGCAAAGCAGGGGCAGGATCCCGCATATCTGACAGCTCATCAAGGCCGTCATCAGTCAGCAAGTCCTGGGGGCAAGGCCTGACAACACTTTTCATATCAACGCACTGTATGTCGCACTGAGAAAGCATATACTGTTTGGCCACGGTGTAGGACACTACTTTATACACTAGACACTAAAGCACACTCACATGCTGGAGGCTTAAGAAAAACTTGCTGTGATCACACAGTTTGGCTGACAATCCAGGCATATGGGTCATTCCAGGCCAGAGCTAAGCTATATAACACAAAGGGTTGGCCACTTTTGGTCAGTGGAGCATTACAGAGTTTGGCAGGCCATGACCCCGGCTCCAATCAGCAGTGAGAAGGCAGTGACCACTGACAGACAAAGAAATAGGGTAAGAATAGGAAACAACAGGAAAGAGAAACAGACAACAGGAGAGAGCTGGACTTGTGGTGTTGGTCACTTTATGGGTCAATGAATTATTGTAGTTAGATAGCACTTGTCCTCGTACCCAGCTTGTGACCAGAGGGTCGCCTGTTCAAATCCCAGGATGGGTCAAGGGCTGGGGTGCCCTTGAGCAAGGCAATGTGCGAAGTGGAAAGAAACACAACCTGAACTCATTCTAGGTCACTTGCTCATGAACGGCGTCAGACTACATGTACATAAAATCACCGTTTGATTTGAGTCAGTGAGCACACCGGGTACCAGAGGATCCCTCAATTAAAGTTTGCTCAGGTGACAATAGATCAATGAAATGTTTGCATAGTTGCGACCGCATCATTGTTAAAACATGCTACGGTGCGTCCCCATTATGTCGCACGTTTACTTGCTCAGAGGACGCAGTGAGGGGGGAGGGGGATGTAGCAGTGGAGCACACCTTTGATATCAGCCTTCACATGGCTACCAGTCCTAGGGAATCCCCTGTGGAGAGAGAAAAAGAAACAGCCTTTCTTTTTTAACGGGGAAAATCCCACCATCCTCCTGTGGCTGCCACCACAGTGTTGCATATGCTTCGTTGAAGCTCATTCGTATTCAACTCGAGATAAGTCAAGGAGAAACTGTGTGTGTGTGTGTGTGTTATATAGGGGTCCACTTCCTACTCCTGTGCCGGTGGGAATAACATACTGTGCTACAGGCAGTGTGACCTTTTCTGGCTCACATGTTTTCTCTCCTCCATCTCTCTTTCACACACTTACACTCTACCTCGGACACAAATGCACAGACGCCTATCAGGACTGTCACGGCTAGCTTTACCAGCCATAAATTGCCCACACTGCTCCCTCGTTTAATAGACATGAGTCATGTACAAATCATTGGACAGAGAGAGGGAGAGAGGGAGAGAGAGAGAGAGACGATGGAACAGTCAGGTGTGTCTGTTTTGCATCTTCTCCTGTGGCAGGACGGTAAAGCACGTCTCATTTTTCTCCTGGTCGCCTTCCTTAACATGACCTTTATGGCTGGGTGCTTCCTCGAGCAACAGTTTGTGCTAAAATTGAGGGTTAAGGCCTGCCTGTTTAGAGTACTCTAACTACCTGTCCAGGCTTACATATCAGAGGAGAGGTGGAGAAGTGAAAATGCTAAAGGTGTAGACCCAGCAGCCAGCAGAAAAGGTTATCAAAAATCCTACATGTTACAAATGAGTAACTCATCTGTAACATAACAATTCTCACATTCTAAACCTTTTTATTCATCGCAGAGAATAACAAGGACGAAATGGAAAAGGAATAAATTACAGATCCTTGCCTTAATAAGCCAAACATACAACTGAAGGAGGGAAATACAAAGTGGCGAATGCAAATGTGAGCCGGCAGGAAATTGTATAGAGAGCACGAAAGCTAGCGATGGAAGTCAAGTGACACAGTGATGGACAGAGAATGAGAAGAGAAGGGAAGACGGCGAGCAGGGTAAGAGTGGAGTGTGTGTGTGTGTGTGTGGGGAGGGGGGGAGTTAATGCACAAAAACACACTGCATCAAACCAAAGCACTGCTCCGAGCTGGATGCGTCAGCAGTCCATTCATGTTTCTCCATTTTCCACTAAAGGACAGTACAAAAAGAGTGAGAGGCAAGGGGGAGATGAAGTGAAAAAAAAGGCACAAAGATGGGAAAGAGAGCGACAGGAAGTGAGGCAGTGAGAGGAACTGTGTTCCATCTGCCTGCCTTTGACACCAAAGCAATGCTGGGAAGCTTTGCCAGACTCTTTTGGAATGCCTGGAATATTGCTTGAGAGGAGGGGGTTAAAATGTGGTTGCTGTGGGGATGCCACCATCCATCCATGCCTTTTGCTCGGACAGCCTGTCCATTCCTTTAAGCTACACAAAGCCCCAGAAAGCCACAGAACAAGGGACCGAGTATTAAGAAAAAAAAAAAAAGAAAAAAAAGAGTGGAGGACAGCAGGAGCAAACTGGCTTTTGAAGAGGTAGATCTCTAAAAAGGTCTGAGTGCTTTGAGCATTACCAACTACCTCAGGACACTGCAGAGAGCAGGAGGGAGGAAGGGAAAGAGAAAGAGAGTGTCTGAGAGAGAGAGAGAGAGAGAGAGCGAGAGAGCGAGAGAGCGAGAGAGAGAGCGAGAGAGCGAGAGAGGAGCGTGCGCAGGAGAGAGGGAGGGAGAGAGAGAGAGAGATCCAACCCGGCGCACACCCTCTCTTTTGCTGCTACAACTGATCCTTTCCACATCGACGCTACTGTTAACGTTATGCCTGTAAGCCAAGCGTTCACCCAGCGATTGCCTTTCCTGCCTCGCTCCTCTCCCTAGTTGGACACTGCATTAGTGAGAGGGTGCTGATCATCACAAGGAGTGAAGCGGCGGCAAAAAGAACCGGACAAAAAGAAGAAGAAAAGAAACCCGCCGGAGAGAGGAAGGGGAAACTGCGCACCACCCCTCCTCCCTCTAACCCACCTCGATCAACCCTGCTACAACAACCCCACTCCTCCCAGCACCCGGTTCCATCCCCCAACCCACCCCCTTCTAAAGAAATTGACGGATTATTGGGAAGTGCACTGGAGGCAGGCTGCAGCTGCTGCTGTGTGAGCTCGCCACTGCTGCTGTGTGCTTCGCAAGGATGGTGTGTGTGCATTTTCAATTGCTGCTGTGCCCACCACAGCTGCCGAGACTGGAGCATGTGGCTAGTTAAGAGGGAAAAGACGTTAATGAAGGTACTGTGCATCGCCTAGCCTCTTCAACCCCTTCAAACACTCCTGGAGGAGGAAAGAATAGGCAAAAAAAGGAAAAAGAAAAATTAAATGGACACGACACCACACTAAGACGAGAAGCAAGAAGAAAAGTAGAGAGAGAGAGAGAGAGAGAGAGAGAGAGAAAAAGGGCTGTGAGACTGACCAACCGACCGACTGATCACGGAAAAGTGAACAGAGGAATACAGAGAGGAGGGGGTCTGTTTTTTAATGACTAGACTTGTCCGCCTCCCCTCCTGATCATTGCAAAGAGAAAAATCTAAGAACAGTGAAAAGGATTGTGGAATTTCAACTCAACATTCTTCAACCTTGTCCCCAACTACCTCCTTTTTGCTTTGGCACAAAATACTGTGCATGTTTGTTTGTCTGTTGCCTGTGCTATGGAGACCTGGGTAAGGTGTCTAGCAGGGGGATCAACTGTCAGATTCCAAGGACAAGCAAAAGAAGAGGAGTCGACAGCAAGAGGCGAGAGAGGGAGCACTGCTGCTTTGGGAGCCTGACTGGATTCCTATTTTTTTTTTCCTTTTTTCTAGTCAGCAAGAAAAGGGAGAAAAAAAAACTCACTAAGGGGGTCCAAACGCTCTCTTTGGATGTGTGGATTTACAAAAGGGCTCTTCTTGGTTTAGCTCTTTGGTATTGAGACCTGAGAAAATATATATAAAAAAGGCTTTCTTTGCTGCTCTTGGATATACATACATCTGATCTGAATGCCACAGCATTGTGATTGCAAAAAGGAGGGAAGCTATATATCTCAGTTCAAGGACCTGTAATAATAACTTGAGGTAGGTGTCTAGTGTTTCAACCCCTTTGCATAAATTTGTAACATCTTACCCCTTCTTCTACGTTGTAATACGGTTTTGGTCGTTTAATTTACCACCATGTCCCTCAAATATACATGTTTCAGACAAGCAAACCCTTCCCACCATCCCATCCCCTTCTGCCCATGAGCACAGCTCATGGAAAGTAAAGCATTGCTTGATCAAGAATAGGTCATATTTTGTTTCTTATTAGCAAAAACCTTAAACCAGCATTTTGCTCTTTTCCTATTCAGTTCCCATCTCTTTACTCTTGATCCCTTAACACTACTACCAGCCAACTATCTGCTTCCCAAATCCCCAAGGCCCCCAAAACACTAGCCCCACAACCCCCCTCCTCCCCCCAGATGATGCTGAATTATGAATGTGCCACATCATGAGTCTCCTGGGGCGGGTAGCTGTGCATCGTGCCAGGAAAGCCGCCCTGCTCTGTGTAGTCTTCCTGATGGCGCGAGCGTGGAGCAGCGCCTCCCTGGCCTTGGCGGGGGCGGCGGTGTCTCAAGGCCCTCAGGGCTGTCCACCGCAGTGTTCCTGTAGTAATCAGCAGGGGAAGGTGGTGTGCACCCGACGTGGCCTCACCCGTGTGCCCCCTGGTATTCCTGCCAACACGCGGCACCTCAATCTAATGGAGAACGCCATTGAGGCGGTGCAGGCTGACTCCTTTCGCCACCTGCACCACCTTGAGGTGCTTCAGCTTGGGCGAAATGCCATACGTCAGATTGAGGTGGGCGCATTTAATGGACTCACCAGCCTCAACACACTGGAGCTGTTTGACAACCGGTTGACAGTGGTGCCCAGTGGGGCCTTTGAGTACCTGTCTAAACTAAGAGAACTGTGGCTGAGGAACAACCCAATTGAGAGTATACCCTCCTATGCCTTCAATCGGGTGCCATCACTCATGCGGCTGGACCTGGGAGAACTAAGGAAACTGGAGTACATCTCAGAAGGAGCTTTTGAGGGTCTACAAAACCTCAAGTACCTCAACCTGGGCATGTGCAACATAAGAGGTGATATGCCAAACCTGAGTCCCCTCAAGGGCCTTGAGGAACTGGAGATATCGGAAAATCATTTCCCAGTGATAAAGCCTGGCTCTTTTAAAGGCCTGCGTTCACTCAAAAAGCTATGGGTGATGAACTCACAAATCACAGTGATAGAGAGAAATGCTTTCGATGACCTATCTTCATTGGTGGAGCTAAATCTTGCCCATAATAATCTGAGTGCTGTGCCACATGACCTGTTCTCCCCGCTCAGGTACCTGGTGGAGCTCCATCTTCACCATAACCCGTGGACCTGTGGCTGTGAGGCTGTATGGTTAGCACGCTGGCTAAGGGAATACATCCCTACAAACTCAACTTGCTGTGGACGCTGTCACTCACCTGCCATCATGAGGGGACGACAGCTGGTTGAGGTGGATCGAGGAGAGGGTGCAGCAGTCCAGTGTTCTGCACCATTCATTGCTGATGCTCCAAAGGACTTGAACATCTCAGCAGGGCGAGTGGCTGAGCTTCGTTGCCGCACAGCCATGATGTCTTCAGTGCGTTGGCTATTGCCAAATGGGACTATACTGACACATGCCTCTAGCAATCCGAGAATATCAGTCCTCAATGATGGTACTCTAAATTTCTCCAATGTCCTTGCAGCAGACACAGGCACTTACACCTGCATGGTTTCCAATGCAGCTGGGAACTCCAACGCCTCAGCCTACCTCAATGTGAGTGCAGCTGAGCTTAATACATCCAACCTGAGCTACTTTACCACAGTGACAGTGGAGGTCTTGGGACCAACGACTGAGATGCCCAAACCTAAGACAACCACCATGGGCACAGCTGCTGCTGCAGGAGCTGGGGTAGCTGGAGGAGGAGCAGGCCAAGGAACAACAACTACAACTGCGTCTCCTTCTGTTTTTCAGCCAGTCTTCATCTCGACTCCAACTGTACTGTTGCAAAGCACCGACAGTCCACCAAGTGCAGCTAAGCCATCTGTAGTTCCAGGACTTCAAGGTTCTACTGGCAAGCCAGGGAAGTCTGGGCCTAGCCTAGATGAGGTGATGAAGACTACCAAGATCATTATAGGTTGCTTTGTGGCAGTGACGCTGTTGGCTGCTGTCATGCTAATTGCCTTCTACAAACTGAGAAAGCGCCACCAGCAGAGGAGCACAGTGGCAGCCGCCCGCACTGTGGAAATTATCCAGGTGGATGAGGAGGACCTTCCACCACCAGCATCTGCATCTCAAGAGACAGCTCTCACATTGCCTGAAATCCGGGACCATAACAGCATACACAAATTGGACTACAGCCACAAGACTGACTACAGCTTTCACAAGCCCAAGGCCGAATACAAACCCCAGCCTGATTTCACCCTTCACAAGCCCAAGGCTGAGTACACCACCTATAAGCCAAATATGGACTTTAGCGGCCACAAATCCATGCCAGACTACAGTGCTCACAAATCAACACCAGATTTCAGTCTTCACAGATCAAAGCCTGACTACAGCCCATTCAGTCAGGATTACAACATTCCCAAACCTAAAGGAGAGTACAGCCCATTCAAACCAGACTTCGGCACCCACCCAAAAGCTAAAACGGACTACAGCCCCTTCAAACCAGATTTCAGCACTCACCCCAGGCAGAAACCCGACTTCAGTCCATTCAAAAGAGATTACAGCACCCAACCAAAAGCCAAACATGACTACAGCCCACTGAAATCGGACTACAGCACACAGAATAAACCTAAGGCTGAATACAGTCCATTCACGCTCGACTTTGGCACTCACCCAAGACCTAAGCCTGATTACAGCCCATTTAAGACTGACTACAGCACTCAACCCAAACCCAAAACAGATTACAATGGCCAGAGGTCGAAAACCGACCTTACCTACAAACACAAGGACCCTTACACCCCTCATAAGACTGCAACGGATTACAGCGCCTTCAAGACCGACTTCAGCCCTCACAAAGCAGATTACAGCGCCTTCAAGTCTGACTTTAGTCCACACACTCAGAGACCTAAACTTGATTACAGTCCACACAAAATGGAGTACAGCCCCCATAAGATGGACTACAGCACTCTAAAGCCTAAATATAATACCTACAAACCAACTGGCCATGGGGCTAAATGGACAGACAACAATGTTGGGAACTCTTTGCCTCGAACCTTGCCCAGTACCATCACAACAATGGCTGAGCCCTTTGTCATAAAAACTCACACCAAGGAGAAAGTACAGGAGACTCAGATTTGAAAGGCCCCCTAATTGGCTCCCACTCCATTACCTATGTCCCCAAGGCCCCTCCCACCCGTGCCACCCCCTTGTCCTTTGCCCATAAAATCATGCAATAGAATGCACAAAAAAGGACAGGATCTACTTTTTTTTGTACAGAGTGAAAACTTAAAAAGACTGGTGATTTCTTGTTGTACATGCTTATAAATATATATAAATATATATATATATGGACAAATTGAAAACTACCATGGGCTGGTGATAGAGAAACATATATTAAAAAGAAAAAGAAACTATTTTCTAACCTGTAACTTCTATTTAAAACAATGAGTTGTTTAAGATGCTGTCTTGACTTTGACAAATGAGGGTAGTGTTGTTTTAAAAAAAGGGGCATTCTGTGTGATTTTTACACCATGCTACAGAGAATGCAGTAAGGGGAAAATATTTATACAGAGAAGACTTTCTTTATCAAAAACCGAAAAAAGGTCAGTGTCGATCTTTACAGGTTTATCTTGTAAAAGCACCAAGAATTTGTACTGTGCCAAATGTTATAAATGCAATAAAATGGATTTTTGGAAGAAAAAAAGGAAGTTTTAGAGAGAGATGTTTTTTCCCCCCCTTCTCTTCTAGTGTATACTGTAACGATCAGCCGAATGCTTTAGACACTGCAGTAAGACGCTGCAGCTATGCTTTAACCCTGTGTGTGCTGAAACGATTTAGGCAGAATGAATCACAGCGCAGAAGTGGATGGTGCTTTACTTCTGAATCTGTCATCACCTGCTGTCATGTTATTTACGTTTAAGACAAGACTGCTCTAAAATATACCTGAAAAGATCTGAAAAGATGCAATGGTGTGTGGAAAAGCAAGTATTGCAGAGCTATCATCACATCTTATTTGTTAAATGAATGTTCATCATTTAATGATTTTCACTGACACAAGCCGACTGTGTTTACTAAGATTATTTCAGTTACAAATTGATGTTATTAGTTGCAAATCTACTGAGTGAGAAATGGGTAAAATAAGGTGATAATACACTTCGGGTGTCTCATACCGTCTTGTACTTAGCCGAAAAATATAGGTCCTCATTTCACTTTTCATTGCATTGCCAGCTGTTGTGCCTTCAATCAGTGCGGGGGCATTTTTTTATGGTGACAAATGCCTTCAGGTCTCGCTGTTAACTGTGCATTTTTCATCTTAGACAGGATCACCCCCCTCTCAATCATAATACTGCTCACAGTTCTGTAACTAACGAAGAAGGATAACATACATGATGAAACACATACCATGTTTCTGGCGTGTATTGGACAAGTGAGCCAGTTTGTGTTTGGGAAAACATGGTATGTAAGACTGAAGACAATGCCGTGTTGTTGCCCTTATACTGTAACTCGTGTTACCTTGTCTGAGGCACACTTGTTTACTTAAATTATTGAAAAGAGAGAGAAAGAGAGAGCGAGAGGGAGAGGGCAAAAAAGTGTTGTCAACTACCCTGGGAACGCACATCACTTAAGAGCATCATAACATGTTTGGAGTGCATCATTCTATGTGGGTGAGAGATGACAAAGGGAATATTACCAGCACAGATTCTAATACTTGTTTGTGTGAGTAAAAGTACATTTCTTAAATCAAAGAATAACCGGTCTCTGTAGATGCAGGGTGTTAGCAGGTCCACAGTCACAGGCCTGTGTACGCAGGCAATTTTTGACTGCACCATTTTACATAGATTTCAACAGGAATTCAACAAAACAAATAAGAGTGTAGCAAGTAGCTGAATGCTTGTGATCTACTTAACCTACAGTGGAGACTGTCAGCAGAGGAGCGTGATATGCACGTTTGAGAGGGTAACAGGACAGCTTTGACAAATAAATAAGTGGCAAAAAAAAAAACAGTGGGAGGAGGGAGCCAGACGGAATAAGAGACAGGTCAGAAGAGACTGTTGAAGAGAGAGAGCACAAGCATTTACTCATTTAGCTCATTTAGGCAATGCCTCGAGCTTGGAAACATGTCAAATGTTGTTGACTAATACAGCATCGGCTGTAAATGTATAATTTAAATGTCTTCAAGCATTGCACTGGATTGGGGGCTGAGATGGTTATGATGGGGAAAGACAACTCTGTGGGATGGTAAAATTGTGCAGAAATATATCCAAAACAGAAAAAAAAAAATTTGCCATCTAAATAAGGAATCACAAAAACGTTCCTTCCTGAATTTCACTGGATTCTGTGTTCGAACTTGGGGAGCATTGACATCTGGCATAAAAAGACAGGAAGGGCCGCAAAGACTGAGATTAGGGAGAAACTTGAACATAAATGAAGAGTAAGTGGACACAACTGCAGTATCAGTATGTTATTATCACCCCGCAAAAACCAACTGCCATCAAAAGGGGTAAAAGTAACTTACTGCAATATAACCAGCACTGTCACAACTAGTCACATTGGCAGATATCAAATCAAGCACAGCACTCACTACCTTCCCCTCCATACAAAGTCTGGGGGGGATGATGACTCAGCCTGTAATGTCCAGCATTTGCAGGTGACACGTGGAGCCCAGTCGATCACACGCACATGGGGATATTCAGACTTTAAAAGAAAGCTCGCTCACACACACACACACACACAATGCCTCGGGACACCATGAGATTTGTTGTTTTTGCAATCCTATTTATAAGTATTTAGTGTGACCTACCCCTTACACTTGAATAGGACAACCCTGGCTCTCATAAAACTGGAGTGGAGGCCTAATTAATGTCACTGGGAAAACCTGTGTTTGTCCTAATATTTAATGTTCCATTATGCCAGGTTCATTCAAGACACGCTGGAGCATTACATAAACATGCTGTACGAGTTCAAACTCACTGACGGCTTGCTTATATGCAAGACCTGTACTTTCAGTCACATCGTTCTTATACAAATGCAAATGATCAGTTGTGCGCTTAGATTGATTCATATCAAATTTGCATCTGTGTGTTGCGTTGAAATGCGTCGCGTAAGTGGGTTAGATGGATTCTGAGCTGTTGTGCAAACAGATGCAAGCACTGTATTAAGCATTAAGCTGCGTGATGGCATAGTTGTCGGATAGAATGTGGCCTAAACCTTCTGCAATAAGTTGCACCCAACCTGGCAACAAGGTCGTCAGTCAGCTCATCAGCAAGCCCGGCCTCTCAACAGTCCACCTTCCCTCTGCCACATCATGCTTTTAGGTTTTTTCCTCCCCTTTCTGTGCAAGTGTTTCATTAGCGATCACAAAAGGCATTTGAAAGAGGAAGCACGGCGGGATGCACCTATTCACCCACAGCTCACAGGGCTGGCGTAGTGAGGGGAAAGAAAGGAGCCGATATTGACGTTAGAGGAAGATTAAGTGGTAAAGCAATCGAGATGTAGGCAAGAAAATGTAAGTGGGAAGGAAAACATGATAGACTGCTAGGAAGAAGTTATTATGGAGCAAGCAAAAGTGTGGGGGGAAACACTTACTGAGAATGAAAATGTGGCTATGAGAGAAGGAAGTTAGGGCGAGGGGAATTAAGGAAGAATGAGGGCAGAAGATAAATAGGGAGGGAGACGGCAGAAACAAAAACCAAAGATAAAAAAAGAAAGAAGAATTGGAAATGGATTAAAATTAAATTAAACTAAAGGAAAAAGGAAGATAGAGATAGATGATAACGGAGATCTAAGCTTTAACAAGAGGGGGAAAGAAATGAGACCCAGAGAGGAGGAGAGTAAAGGCACTTGGGAGAGGAGTAAGCAGCAGTGCAAATGTGATGCAAGAGTGCCAGCTACAGATGGAAGCAGGGATATATAGCCCGGTCGCCATGGCTCCTGTATGATTGGTGCACAGCCTGGACTGCACCACAGTGGGTGTGGCGTTGGGGGGAGAGAGAGTGTGATGTTGCCGTAGCAGAGTGGTAGCAGATAAGAAGTGCTGATACCAGTAATGGACTGGTCCGCTGGGGGTACTTGAGGAAGAGAGACCGGTGAATATGAAAGCCGTGAGTATGGCAGGATCAAGAGGTCAGCACAAATGGAACTGTAGGGACAATAACTGCCACACTGCACACTGCAGCCGTGTGTGTGTGTGTGTGTGTGTCTGTGCATGTGTGTTTCCAGTTAAATCAAGTTGAACTGAATTTAACCAGTCAAAGCTTTTAAACATGTAAACAGTTTCTCCAAATTAATTAATGACCCTACTGTTTTTTTTTTAATGCAATTTTTTTTGTTATTATAAATGACGGCACGCTGAGGTGCAGAAAATTGCTGTAATAAAATGGCATTCTTTTAAAATGACCTAGAACAGTAGGTGATGGAAACTCAACTGCATCAGCTTTTTATCAAAAAAAGCCCCCTATTCAATAATGTGTATTCAAACTGGAACTTTTTATTGATTCACTGGCAAATTATTATTTTTTTAAGGTGGATGATAAAAACAGGACGGTAGAAGTTTATTTATGCAGCCTGTGCCCTTGGTTCCACTCAGATACAGATGTTGAGTGAATGAATTTGAATTCTTTTAGTTTACTATGCTTGTCGCTCACAGTAAGAGGAAGGTTTGGTGTCACGCACACCATGTTTCCATATGATTTGTGTGTGTGTGTGTGTGTGCTTTTAGAATAGTTAGTGCATAGTTACGTTTAATGATGGAACTATGTTACGGTATTTGCTGAATACCAAGTGTATAGTAGAGCAGCAGGAGCAGTAATTTTTAATGGCAGTGTTATATGACTCACAAAGCTTATTTACCTGGGCAGTGTGGCAGAAAAAAGCCCACGCCGATTGCTTCATCTCCATGCCTTGGTGTTTTACTAAGCTCCTATTGATTGATAACAATCAGTAATGCATGGTGCCTGACATCAACATCGCTAATTTATTCCCAGGCATGTGTGCTACTTGTCACACACACACACACACGCCCAGTGTGCTAGTAAAGCAGACAGGGGGCTATTCTAAGCAGGCCTGCAAGCGTGCTGCCTTGTGAGTCAATGTGAGTCAATGTGAGTCAGGGACAGAGAGTTGACTTGTACTAATGTCAAAGTGGAGCGACTCGATGGGGTGCAGAGAATCTACGTCAAGCACGCATAGGAAAACTGTGACAGAAGAGAAACTGAATTGGATTAAGAGAGGGGAGGTACGTCGTCACACTACCGTTAATATTCTGCTTTATGACAATCTCCTGCTCATTTTATTTAGACATAATTAGAAGAAGGTAACGGTGATGATTAGGGGCTGTCACTTCTCATAAAGAACTCAGATATCTGTACAAACCTGAGGGGAGAATTATTTCCTGTTTGCTGAAATAAGTAAAACAATTGTACAGGACTATCACCTGACTACATAAACTGCCCATCATATCAGGTCTACCAAAGCCACCATTTTGGACCACCATGTTTTCACTGGAGCTGAAACAATTACTCGATCAGTCAACTATTTTGCTAATTGATTAATCGGTCTGAAGCTTACGTGTAATGACGGAACTATGTTACGGTATTTGCTGAATACCAAGTGTATAGTAGAGCAGCAGGAGCAGTCATTTTTAATGGCAGTGTTATATGACTCACAAAGCTAATTTACCTGGGCTGTGTGGCAGAAAGAAAAACTGCCACTGTGACTTTAAAAAACTGATTTGAGGGCAAATGTTCATCCTAAGCATTTACAGTGTGGTCAAGCTTAGTGCATAAACTGGGCCTTCGACAGAACATCGACTCCATCAGAGAAACAGACCGTGACATTTTGTTTTGCTGTGACCCAATCAAGCTAAACCAAGGCATCTAAAAACTACAACATGGACGGCAAAGTAATAAACAAATCAGCTCACGCACACGTTAGCAGAGCTGTTAGGGACACACGAGTGAAGCAGTGGAGAATGTACCACAGACACTTTGCAGCAGGGGAGCGGGGGGGAGATAGTGAGTCATACAACTTTAGTTTGAACTAGATATTGGGGGTTTGAACTATGATGTTAGATGACTAGAGAAATGCGGGTTGATGCTGAGGTTTCTGGTAAAATGACCCAACTAGGCATTTCTAGTGACCAGCTGGGGGGAGGATTTATTGGTACCGAGGTCAATGCAAGGCAGGTTTAGTGGAAGACATGAGCCCAATGCTATATAATAATGCTGTATACGTGCATGCCAACAGACCTCAGAGATGTACTGTGGTCAAACTCACAGACTGGCAGATGGTTTGTGTGAATTATTCTTTTACCAGGTGGATGACCACTCGTGTGTGTTACACCCCCGTGAGACAGCGTTTATTGCCCCTTTGGTGGGTGACAAACATCCCTGTGTTTTCTTAGCAGCCAGCCACGATGAAGCCTCTCTTTTATGATCCCGTCGAGTAGTTCAGGCCGCAGTGTGCATGCAGTAAATCATGTCCCCCGAGAGCAGCAAACGAGGGACCAAGACATATGTAAGGAGGAGGGGTGAGTGTGCGTGTGTGTTGTGGTCTGTGTGCAAGCATGACGCAAATAAAAGCACAAATGCACAAACACACAGCTTTTGTTGAGACTTGCAGGCGGCTGGAGACCGAGCATGATCACCAAGGATTCCGAGCACTGCTTTCACTTGCTTTTCACTGCTTTCACACAAAAACACACTTAGACCACAGAAAAATACATCCAGAGCCACACGGTTTAAATGTTTCAACTGCAGCCTTTTCAGCCTGGAATGTATTACCGTCCCCATGCATAAGTGGAATATTCAATAGCTCTCAGATTCTGTATAATGAATATTTTCAGACCGCTTTTACCAGGTTTTATCAACAACAAAGCAGCTGCACTGACCACTGAAAATCAAAACAGACAGTCGTGTTCCAGGCAAAAAAAACATCAGACACCAGTTTGTATTGCCTTCATCTTGTTCATCTGCTCGCCTCGGTTATGGACTGTGGTTCAGCCCGGCAGCTGAAGCCGGGGTTTTCTTACGAATAATCATTAAATATTAAAAAAAGAACATCTTAGCAAGTCGAGGACGGGAAAAAGCAAAGCCATCCTGTGTCACTGCTGTCTTCGAAATTCACTGCTACACGAGCATTGCTTACGAGCCAGTCAGAGAAACGGGAGTGCGCGTATTCTGCTGTATTTCATTTCAGTGACGCCAGTGTGCAGACCTCATTCACCTGCTTCCCATTCACACGTTTACATTCATGTTCTCACACAGACTCCACTAAAAAAAAGGTTCATCCATTTTATGTTCCACACCATCTTTAGAGTTTGAATGGCAGACATGCACACAGTCTACGAGGGACGAGACGAAGCATAAATCAAACTTTAGGACGCACATATGGTGGAGAGCGAGAGAAATGTGTGAACCAGGAGACAAGAAAAGCTTGGTGGTGCAATTTAGGCTTAGATATCTTAATAATTCCATGAAAAAGGGTAACAGAATTAAATGAGGTTGGTACTATAAGTATGATATCCTGATTTAGTGTTCAAGAGTACAGCTGTGCTAGATGAAGAAAGAAGTGAAAGAAAAGGGGACAAAGGGCAGGGGATGAAAAAAGTGAAAAAAGAGAAGAGATTAAGAACGGCTCAGTTATTTGTTCTACAGTAGCTGTGGGGATCATGGATTTCAACTGACGTGGACTTTCGGGATGACAGGAAGAGCGCTAATGTCAGAGGCATGCTGAGAAAATGTGCAGCGCCGAAAACAGAATGGCACATGAAAGCGACGTCGAGATGAAAGGCCAGATGTGCTGTGTCAAGCATCTGCGGTTTGAAACACGGTTTTCATGTGACGGCAGAATTACCCAGCCACTGCAGCAAACTGCTGTGTGTGTGTGTGTGTGTTTGGGTCAGCAATGATCTTAAGAGATCAAACAGATCAATAGCAAACCTCTGTTCAGCTCCACAGCCGTTGTAGGTAGGGAAGTCTCTATTTTTTTCTGCCTACATCTCAAGATTTTGGGACTTTGTAGAAGCCATTTGGAAATGTGTTGAAGTGTTTGATGGCTGTGTGTAAGTGGAATGAAGTACAGCTGCAACTGTTGTTGTCTCGAAGCAGAAATAAGACATCAAAAAAAGACATAAATAAGCTCAAAAGCTGTTTTTATGAGAGAGCGGGGTCCCGGCCACTGATCCCGGCCACAAGTTTTAATGGAGTAAATAAACAATGCCACCTTTAAATATAGCGGTTATTTAAGAGAAAAAGGATGTGGGTCTGTGGGCAAATCTAGGGTTCAACGACACAACATTTAGATGCTTCCGTTTTCTTCTTTAATTCCAACTTCAAATGAATCTGGGTGGATTTCAGCATGGAAGTGGAAAAGCGTGGTAACAGGAGCTGTGATGTGGTCTGTTTGTTTGTAGTGGGCGCAACAAAAAATTCCTCCACATTCCTTTGCATGAATATCGTTGTTATTCCACTCGTTATCATCCATGGTACAGCGTTTTTTGATGGGATCCAGCTCTTTGTAACATGAAACAAAAGAGGGATCAAAGCCTAGATCATGTCAGAAAAAACTTTCTAAAACCACACTCTGCTCATCAGTGTCAAACAATCAGTACTGGTAAAGCTTTGTGAGCTTTCTTCTTGAGCAGCAGAGGGAAAGAAAACCCTTCATAAATAAGTTGGTGGAGGCAGGGAAATTGAAAAATATAAGGAAGGTGGTATTTAAATGAAGTTAGAACTCTTGGCAAAGCCACAAAATAAGGAGGGGATTAAAGCTGCAGCAGCAACAAGAGCTGGATCCATTTTATTTAAAAAAAAAAAAAATACAACTAAAATGAAGTGAAACTCTTGAGACTGACTATATCCAACAAAAAAGTGAGTCACTTCGCAGCAGATTCCTCAGCTCATAATTGTTTTTAGAGCAATGTAAAGCATTTCCGGGATCGAGAATGATTCAACGCGAGGTGAATCAGAGGCGATGAGTGGCTCCCAGCTGTGTGTGACCCTGTCGGCCCGGCTGATACGAGAATACCTGCCCAATGGGGGAGCCAATAATTAGACAGCCAGCGGAGCTGCTCTTCTCACCTCAATCGCTTGTCCCTCACTCTCGGCTAATTAAAGAAAACTGGACATATCAGTGCAGCACACGGGCTTGTGTTTGTCTGCCAATTAAAAGTTGTTGTTGTTGTTGTCGCTGCAGCAAAATGTCTTCAAACCGCAGAGTGTAAACATCAGGGACCAGTTCCACAGCAAAAATAATTATATATATATGTATATATATATATATATATATATACATACACATATATACACATACATATATATATACATATATATACACACACATATACATATATACACATATATATATACACATACATATACATACACACACATACATATACATACATACATATATATATATACATACACATACATATATATATATATATATATATATATATATATATATATATATATATATATATATATATATATATATATATATATACATATACATACACAAACAAACAAGTAGGTGCTATGGCAGTGATATGAGAAACAGAAGACCTATAGACTTACTACTGTAATGGGAGGATAATATGAGGTGGTATAGAGGAAGTGACTAAGCTTATAGGGCGAGGAGAGGAGAGGAGAGGAGAGAGGAGAGGAGGCTCATGGTAGAAGAGACTTGGCAAATGTTCACCCTCCCACTCGGTTGGCAGGAGAGGCACAAACAGTTTGCTCACAGCAGTACATGCATCTATTAGCATTGTTCCAGGAGATAATAACTTGGTGTGTGTGACTGCATGTGTGTATTTATGAAAGTTGATGTATACACGCGTGTCTGCGTGTCGACTCGGGAGCCATTAAAGTGGGCAAAACGAGGTGAAGTGACAGACAAACAATATGGTGCCGCGACAAATATAATGTATGTGGGAGCAAGTGTCGTGGGCGTGTTAGACTCCAGTGCTGTACGTCAGCTCTGCGGCGGCAACGCCAGACACCAGCGTGTTAACAAGGACTTTTCACTTAAAATTATTTTAAGTGAAAAAAAAAAAAAAAGGTGGTTGTTCATCTTTAACTGTCAGTTACAGTATATTAAAGATATTCATTCAGCTCGTATTATGTGCGGCACTGAACGCTACGATCACAAAAGCCAATTAATCTTTTTTGTTGTGTTGTGTTTTTCATAATTGCTCTTTTGGAGCAGGGACACAAAATAGATCTATTATGTGAACTGTTTTTAAATCTTTCAGTCCTACACACTACCCTGGAAAATTAAACTTAAACTTATAATTATAAATGATGAAACTGTTTTAGCCACTTTTACTCATTGACGGTAAATAAAAACGGACATAATCTTCCCGTTTGGAAAGTGAAACCTTGGCAGGTAGCGGTTAACCACCAGGGGGGGACCAGTTTCAATGGGAAGTAGGTGACAAAATGATGTGGGCCGCATTCAGGTTAATTTCTGGGCTGACAATATGAGTCCCATGTTACAGCTATATCTGCTTTCCATGGTAGCCCCTGCCAATATGGTCTTCCCATCAGGGGCCCATGTTACTGAAACCATAACGGGACCTGCATAATTTGCCCACTTAGTACCCAATTACCCTGGAAAGGGTACGAAGGGGCCACCGTGGACAAACCCACTTAGGACATTATTGTGAGCCCAAAATCTAACCCTGACGCTGAACTTAAATTTTCTGCTCATCAAGTTACCTTGTGTTTCTTTATCTCGCAAATACATTACAAGGCAGTGCCTTAAAAACAGAAAGACCGACAATTCACGTGTAATGAAATCGACTGTAAGCCTCAGAAATACTGATCACCTCATCAGCTCAACTTAACGCACTCATAACCAAAGTAAACACAGCTGGCAACAGGAGCATATTTAGAAACTGCAGTGCCTGTTCCTCTGCACTTTCACACAGATTCAGAGGTTTAAAGAAACGATGTTTCTATAGCTGCTGGTCTCAACTGAAGCAAAGCTCACACACACACACACACACACACACAGCGCACAGAATGTCGCCCACTTCTGCCATTAGCTTTATCTTTCTGAATTCAAAGCTGAGAGCCCAATCCCTGTTGGTTTTCTGAAAAGATTTTTGCCAGGCTTGTTCTTCCCTTTATGTCCCCCCAACTCTCCGCTGGGAAAACACAGAAAAAGAAGGAGAGCAGTATAAAGAGATGCCGATCGCTGACACAGCCGCTGCGATAGCCTCTCTCTTGTTGGCGAGGGATATAAAGAAATGGAATGAGAGACGGGGCAGACAGAAGGAGATGCTGAGATGGGGATAAGGGTGCAGGGCAGGCGTGAGGATGTTATGCTGGGGTAAGCTGGCAAAGAATTATCCCTTCATATCTCTCCACTTCTTTGGGATTTTATTTGGTGCTTACTTATTCAGATCTTTGAAGCCGCATTCCTCCTGAAAGGAGGTGCGCGTGCACACTCGTGCACCAATCCGCGACAAAAGGACAGTCTTGTGAACGCAGAGGTAAAAGGTGACAGGAAAAGAAAAAGTACAAGACAAGGGGAGATGGGGTGTCTAAATACGTGCGCCCTCCACTCAGCAGGGGGAAAGATGTTGACAAGTCAATGAGCGAGCGAGTGATGGAGGAGTGACATGAAACACGGAGCCACACAGGCAAAAGGGAAGAGGTGAAGACGGTGTAGCCGTGTGTGTTATAATATGTAAAGTATGCCATCTTAGAAAAAACGCAGAGACGGGGAGAGTGGGAGAGAAGGTGCAAAGAATGACTGGCTGTTTTTGACAGCTGGCTTCTGAGTGTGTGTGTGTGTGTGTGTGTGTGTGTCCGTTTAATCCCACAGCCAAGACAACATTGATATGTAGCAATTGCCATGTTGTCAAGGGAACCATTAGCACGACTGAAGGGCTGGTATCCGCAGTGCACTTGACGACACACATTTGTCTCTCTGCAGTTACGAGGACGTTCATCAACATAACGCATTCCTTAGCCCCTTTACCTAATCTGAGCCATTTCAACTAAATGCCTAACCCTAATCTAAACCCGGTTATCTTAACTCCTGAAAAGCCCTTTGAAGTTGTGGTTCTCCATGGCAGGTGCAGATCTTTGGAAATCAGGGAAGCATGAATTTCATGATGGCGATTTTTTTGGGTTTATTTAACCTCCATGTGACAAAATTTTAAGTATACACTGATAAAATAACACTCACTGCAAGATGCGTCACTACAAGAGATGGGCATTTCAAGAAAGAGATTAGCTACCTGAATGCATTCAAAGACCCTGGTAAATTTCATTACTTTAGCAAACACATAAATGATTGCTGCTGCTGCCACCTTGTGGTGATAGATGTGCCACAAATTAAGTAGTTATTGGATTAGAAAGATGTTTTTATCAGTGTGATCGCTGAGTTTTGGAGTCACATTAACTGATCAACTCTAAATTTAAAAAGAAAATCTAAAATCCATGCCCATTGAAAGTCAACAAACTACATTGTGTCTGCAATTCAGTGGAGCTGTGTATTTTATACAAACACTAAATATTTAATATCTGAAACAGGTCATTAAAAAAATAAACTCTGTCAAATAAACACCTGAAAAGTAAATAATCTTCAGTTTTAGCACAGCCAGCAGCATTTATCAAGTTCACAAGAACAAAAATGTGTTGAGTAATTCTTAAGTAATCAGCCAGTGGAGGAGGGCATGCCCTCATGTCAATGAATCTGAACTAAAATGTGTCCTCAAAGCCAGATAAAGAAGAAGTGTACACACACATCAACCCCCTCGCTAGATGTTGGACATCATTTCCTCTCCATGAGCCCAACACTGATATGCTGAATGCGAGGCAATGGAAACTGCATCAATACAGCGTTTTACTCTGTCTAATCTATCGACGTATTTGATGCATGCATGCTGGGGACAACAAAGTATTTATCTGTCACAACTGTCGATATGTCACGCTGTCGTGTCGGCGTCATCAGCAGCAGAGGATCAATCCGAGCGTCAATAACGCATGGAGGCCTGAAGTCATATCCTCAGGCGGGGCCATCAGATATTCAACTAACACATGGTGAAGGACAAAGACCATTTATTGTGCATTTCTAGTCCCCTGCGTAATCTAGGTCAGACTGCAAGAGTGACGACTCAATCAGCACTGTTTTAATGCTGAATGTCAGCTTCTATTTTACTGTGTTTTTAAACAAAATGGCAAAAAGGTGGACAAGAACGATTTGTTGATGACAAGCAGCTACCTACTGGAAAGTAAAAGATTGTAAAGTAGAACCCGAAAGACGCAGCAAGTCATGAGTCAAGGTAATGGAAGATGACCACAACATCACACATACACTTCCAATTCTGTCCAACATTAATTTAGTGAACATAAAACGCCAGCCAAGTGAGGAGAACGGGGGGAGAAGACAACATTAATGGCAAATTAAGAAAGACGCAGTAAAAATGAAGTTGCCTCATGGGTCAGAACAAGAGATGAGGATGAGAACCAGCTGTTCCAAAGAGGATGAACACCACTTTACCTGGAGAATAAAAACACCAGTAACAACTGAAGCTGTGTGAGTGTTTTGGACCCTGAAATGACCGAACAATATGGATTTCTTTATAGTGCAAGTTTGAAATTCTTCTCTGACTGAAAGACACCAATTTTCCCATTGATTTTCCTCTTTTTACCTCAGAGGCTCACACGCCTATAACTCAGAAAAATTAATAAGCAAAGTTGAATTCATCCTCTCAAACCAGGGCATTGCTGCAACAACCTTGGTGATTTAAAAATAGAGGGTCATATCAGGCAACTACTGAGCTACAGAGTGTGTCCCAGTAGAATGGCCTCTTTCAGGAATGCTGTTCTAAAAACATTATTTCGTTGTCCTTTGTGTGTTTTTGATAACATTTTGCACTCATCTCTCAATCACATGTTGGTCATTGTTGAAGTAAAGAAAAGAAACTGAGAAAGTACAGAGAGTAATGTCTTTTTATTATTCTTATTTTAAATAGACTTGTAGAGAGAAAAGAAAGCGCCAACATAAAAGAAGTAGGAGGTGAACAATAAGGCAGGTAATGGTGCATCTGTTGATACAACAACTGGCTATCCTGGCTGTGTGCCTGCAGTATTCTCACACAGAGCAAAATTCAATATGTAGTTTGGCGGTTTTTCTTTTTAAGCGAGACGGAAACAAACAACAACACAGTGAAGATAATACAAGCCTTTTTTTTGCCCCTTGCTGCTTCAATCACATACAAAACATCTTAAATGTAGTAGCTTTGGGCTGAATAATGATTTAGACACTCACGCTAATGAGCGGCATCCATTTTGCCCTCTCTCTCTTTCCAACAGCAAATTTAATGCACAGTATGCAATTTCTGCCACTCTCAATCAAAACAATTATAAAACACCTTGTATGCTGATGTTGGGGAAACAGCGTGGGATCATGGGAATTGTTGTCTTTTATTTTTTAGTTTGGTTCCCTGGTGCCTTTGTACTTTAAGGGGGGGATGACTAAAGTGAAACTGTCCATTACTTTGAAGAGAAATATGGATTTCTATGGATTTAAAGAGAGTTGGAAACTTTTGGCTAATGTAAGGGCACTTTTCAACAACATCATTGGATATATTTGAGCAGAATTATTACAAATTGTAAGTTATACAACCAGGGGTCTCGACCACAAGTGACCCAGGGGCCACTGAGTGTCTAGTTTGGTCAGTAGGGAGTCAGTTTTTGAGGGGAAAAAGATAACAAAATAACAATATTTATGATCATTCACAGAATTTCAAAATAAGTGGGTTTTTTTTGAGAAATAAAATGAATAGAGTGAGCGATATAAAGTGAGGCAGTGTAGTGTCACTGTGCCAGTGCATGAGAGCAGCACACTATTGCCCTCATTGATGTGTAAGAGTGCTGCAGTGCCCTTCATGTAGCCGCAAAGGCTAAGAGGATTCAGCTTGTCCCCGAGCGTCGCATGTCTGCGTCTTTGCACTGCCTGCACAGTGTGTGCTTATCAGGGGGAACGGTGAAGTTGCATTTACATCACACACACACACACTGTCGCACTTCACTGCACGTTAAGCAGAAGGTCGCCTTACTAAAACGAGTCGGGGGGCAATAAAGCGGGCGAGCAGCTATCTCCATTCAGGCCCGTCTATCTCTCCATCGCTGCGATGGTGCGAGGGTGTTTATGTGGGTCACTGTGTTCACCTTCAGGCGTACAATTCAAGACATTCAAGGAACAGAGCAACCAGACTGTGACGCCAACACACAAAAAGCCTGATAACGGTTTAAAAAAAAGAAAGAAGCCGAACTCTGCCTGTGACACCAATTAGTCCAACGTAACAGACGTCAGAATTTATGGTCTGTACTCGGCACAATCTACCGTTTAATAGCATCATGCTTAAGATTGTTTCAAGGTCAAATTTGAAATGACAAAGGTAATCTCTATTTAATTGTGAACTGGTAGTTATCTTGTCATTACTGCTCTATTTCAGCCATTTTGGAGACAGCTACTGCTCGGCTACGGCTCTGTGACTTAAAATAGAAGTAATGGATTATACCATTGTATATCAAATAGGGGTCATCAAAAAGGTTTGGCGATGAAACAAAACATTGATAAATAATAAACTAATGCCAATCAAATCAGGCTTGTCTTGAATTGGTTTGTGTTTTCTTTGCTCCTCTGACAGTGAACTGAATATCCTCGTGGGAATTTTGAGGGTCACTTTCTGATGTATTATGGACATACCACCTCAACGAGTAATTGACAAAATAACCAATAGATTAATAAAAACCTTTGGTTGCGGCGCCTTTCAGGAATAAGACTCTCAGAGCGGTCGATATATGACGATGAATGTCAGACCATTACAGATTAATTTGGGTTACAATATATAGTGAATATTTACTGTCATTAAATAACTGCCAAATCAATCAATATTTTTGTTCTAGATGTCTTCCAGGTTTCCTTACAACTGTGTTGAATCTATCTGGGTCATACCAGTGAAACACTAAAACAGACTTAGGTGTGAGTCGCAAGATTAGCAGAGAAAATAATTCTCCTGTGATAGTGAAAGGCATAAAATACTACAGACATGGCTATAGTTTAAAGTGGTCATGAATGAACGGACGGGGGACAGATCATGGCTATAAAGCAGCAGTAATAGATATGGGACTGTCTTCTGCATCCATGGTTTGTTTAACTACAGTATGTGGTGGTGGTGGTGGTGGTGGGGGAGAAAGAAAAAAAAAGGACCCGGGGGGCAGTTCAATGTCCCCACCGTCTGCCTGACCAGGAAACCACACCATGCATTATTCATCATGTGTACTAACCGCCATCCCATCTCTCACACATGCACATTGAGCAGAGTCTGCCACAGGATAAAATATATTTGTGGAAGTAAATAATAAAAAAAAAAAGAAGGAAAACAAAGGCTTACAAATGCGTTTTGGCAAAACAGGCCGATAAAAATAACAGAACATGAGTGTGTGTGTGAGAGAGAGAGCGAGGGAGAAAGAGACGCGGTCAAAGGGTGTGAGATGCAAGACTTGTGTAATCAGCCTCGTGCCAAAATTATTTAAACGTGATTGGAAATCAATGCGAGAGTGTGGAAGCTGTGGGGGAATTCGATGCTGTCCTGGGGGCCCGGAATAAGACGTGCAAAAGAGGCTCAAATTCATGAAGGATGCATTGTGTGCACGTGTGGGGAACGTTCAATTAATGCTTCACCGACAGCAGAAAAGAAAAACTGAATGTAACTGTTAATCCACCGGCAACAGCATCCCTATTTCTACTTACAGAGGAGAGACACTGTAAGAAAATGATTGACCATATGCTAAAAACCAGCAAAAACAAAAAAAATGAATAAATCGATAATTAACTCAAAATGTGGGTAGGATTAATTAGCATTTAATTAAAAACACTCCGAAAGCAGAGTTATTAAAGCCGAGACGTGTGTAGAGGGAGACGCTATCAGGGCATCTGTGATGCCTCGCTGGCACCGTGACTCATCACCGCTTCACAACACAACCCCCTACAGGTCTGAGTGCACACTCTGCCAACACCCACCCATGACAGCTGGGTGGGTGCGAGCCTGTACACACACACACACACACAGTGTTCATGTTACAAGGTGGGGTATGTGGGTGCGAGGGACCCATGGTGAGCAGGGCTCGGCCACGTTTAGGACACCGTGCGCTGGGGGGCAGCAGCGCACATAACACATGTCATGCCTTGAAGAGACACTGCAGAGACTGAGGTAAGTGTCTGTGAGTGTGTGTGTGTGTGTGTATAGTTGGGACATTGGGGGAAAAAAAAAGCTGCGTCATGCTTGTTTATTATAGATTTTTTGTGTTTTCATGTTATCTGCAATTTCTAGATAAAAAAAAATGTCTCTTGAACTGCAACAAAAATTAGATATTGCGATGAAATCAAATATACTGTCTCTTTTTTCCAAAAATCAAGTCTAAACCAATTTATAATTCGCTGAAATAAACTCAAACATCGTCTCCCGTGCCAACACCAGGAAGCTCTGACAGCTTGTACTTGTTATGATGTTACGAAATTCAATACAACAAAACAGACAGGACGGATGTAAAAAACCAAATATAGCAAGTATCAACCATGAGCACTTGTATGTACAAGATGTAGAGTAATTGTTATGAGTAGGCTGCTGCAGCTACAGTACAGTAGACAAGAGAGAGACCACCCAGACTGAACGAGGTCAATGAGTCTGACAGTACGTAGGTGGCGCAGTACTCCGCATATTACTATGCACTTAGCCCTGCTTTCGCCCCTGCTCGATCAACAACACTCAATTTCTGCTTCCCCCCGTTTTCCTTTCTCTTCCTTGCCCTACCTGCTGCATGAGGATCAATTACATAGCTGGAAATCTTAACAGTGGTTGTTTCCATCAGAGGTCGATCTTGTATCACAAAAAAAAAAAAAAGAACCTCTACAGCTGATCGTTTCATTACCATTTCATCACACCACCACCTTTTCAACCAGCGCCGGCGTCTTCAGGTGTCCGCCTCCGCTTAGATCGATTCCTCGTTCATCAAATGTGCTTTAATTAAGAGCCGGAGATAGTTCAAACATTGTTTCACTGACTTACATCATTAGTAACAACACAGTGCTAATCATCGAGTCCCATGTCTGACTGACTCATCCTAGATAAACACGTCACTGCAGTAAAAAAAAAATATATATATATAAAATCCTGTGCTCGGCTCACTCTCCTGGATAAACCGTGCCTTTATGTTTGTCACAGCTAAAAACCGTAGAGAAAATCAACACAACAGCTCAGTGACTGAAACAGAGTGAATGGATGCTTTTGTCAATGGAAGGTGGGTGGTGAGAGAAATTAAATGAAAGACATCAAAAAGAGTGTGTGTGTGTGTGTGTGTGTGTGTGTGTGTGTGGGGGGTTTGGGGTGTCTGGGGAGTAGTGTTTACCAATGTGTTTTCTTCTTTCCCTCAGATTTCTATGCTGCCATTTTTGGTTCCACACTGTGAACGGGAGCAGTGTCTGTCAGAGATTAACGCTACACAGAGAGCGGCGCAAAGGGCCAGGGTGATGCAGACAGACAGACAGACAGACTGAGCAGATAAACACAAAGTGATTTCCCGAGTCGTGGAGGAAAAAGAAAGGTTCAAAAAGCGACAGAATCACCATAGAGACGCGGAGGGAGGGAGAGAAGGTAGAGGCAGGATTTAAATAAAGGAGACAGGGACAAGGGCCGCTCCCCAAACTGGATGCCACATTAATTATGCGCATCTGCATCAGGAGAAATTAAGACATGGCTCTGTGGCAGTTTGGAGAGAGAGAAAGTGAGGAAGGAGGGGATATGAGTTGAGGTGGCAGGAGGAAGGAGAAAGCCGAGAGCAGATGTCAGTCAGAGATTTACAACTGGACACTGTTGGAGGCGATAAGAGTGAGGGACAAAAAGAGAAAAGGCTTTAGTAGTTAAAAGACCACAATAATGACACAAAAGCATGAAAAGACGACGGCTCTCAAACTAAATTTCGAAGCAGAGAAGGAAGAGGAATACAGCTAATTACAGAGTAGTGAAATGTGGAAACGTGGTGATGAGGGAAGAGAGCACATAGACCGCTGATTCGACACGTCATCACATCAGCGAAAGCCCTCGAAATGCTCAAGACGATCGTCGAGTATCGCGAGGAAGAGAAATATTTGATGAATGCAAATAAATACGCAACCAAAACTCAAATCAAACGTTATTCACACGAGGCCGTCTCTGAAACGTCTTAAAAAAGCTCCGGCAATCAAAGGCCATTCAGACGCACATCCACGGCAGAATGTTGTGCTAATGAAATCCAACGATCCATATTCATGTTTGTTTGTCGCACACCTCGATAACCCGTTCAGACGAACTTGTCATGTTCTACAGGGACCGGGAGTGACAGAGAGGAGAGTGGATCGAGGGCAGAATCCACTTCTACCTGTCGATCATACACCAGTCTTTAATTCTGCTGCCTGCCAACGACTTGCCTCTTGTTAAAGCTCCTGTACTTCCTCCCATCACCTCTTTGCTCCAGTTTCTTCCCATGCGACTCCATTGCATTTCACTGCCAGGCACTGTGTAACATCAGACTATTAATAGACACGTTTCGAGCTCGGTGTACGTGTGCTGCTATTATCTTTTTCTTTGCCATTTATCAACTTCACAGAGATAACCAAACTTATTTCATGATTTACCTGCTTTTTTTGTTTGTTTTTAACAATCAACAGCACATTCGTGCGCTTGCTCCACTGTGGATGTTCACTGAAAATGTGTCACTTTGAGGGCATGTTCATATTAGCCAATAACAGTGGGTCAGTGCAGCCAGGCAGCCCCCGCACTGGGCTCAGGACTCATTATATGGCTCGGTCCTGCCCGTTAACGAGCAACTCTACCTGCGAAAAAACTTGCTGACAACACGAGTGACTGGCAAGGGAGAAAATGTGTATCGTGTGAGTGTGTGCATCGGTTCATGTGTGTGGACAGAGGAGGTTTACAGGCGTGATAACGAATCCTTAATTTGATCCGAGTAGAGAAAACGCCCGAGGACCATGTGTGTTGTGAACTTTTATGGATGTTTCATCGATGTGCATACACTAACACAAATCTGCACCGAGTCAGGGAGCATTCACTACATGACTTCTTTTTTGATTTTCAATTCCGATTGTCGCAAACACGGAGGACGGATGTCGATACAAGGTCTGAATGGAGTCTATTACTGGCCTTCACACACACACACACACACACACACACACACACGTGGACTCTACACTGGCTTTTACACTAGCTCACCTCCATCTCAGGCCAAGGCTACATTTCCATGACAATTAAACACCAGAGGACAGTGAAGTCAGCCACCCTGCACAGGAAAAGGTCCTTTAAAAAGGATGAGAAGAGGGGGAAGTAGAGGGGTGGGGTGGAGACAGAAGGAGTGTGTGGCCTGGATAAGTGGTGGCAGGATTATAGCTGGTTCCATCATGGCTTTGGTCCATTCACTGCTTCTTATGAAAACCTATTAGCATGTGAATGAACAGGCA
This sequence comes from Solea senegalensis, assembly GCF_019176455.1. Classification (NCBI taxonomy): domain Eukaryota; kingdom Metazoa; phylum Chordata; class Actinopteri; order Pleuronectiformes; family Soleidae; genus Solea; species Solea senegalensis. The sequence goes on along the minus strand of NC_058023.1, from coordinate 30,650,601 downwards.
GACTGTGGATGGAGTTTGCTAAAGCCCAAGTGCACCGATCTGCTATCAGGTGAGCTTCCCACAAACTGGGAGCAGGCAGGCAGGTTTTTATACATGACACGTGCACACACGCACGCACACACGCAAGTACAGTCTTTATGACTGTGTCCACTTTTGTCCGGATTTTTGGGGGGGAAATATTTCAAAGTGCCGCATTAATTCTGTCAGATGTCGAGTGGATTTCCTGCCAAACGTCGGGTCTTAAGATCATTTGTTCAAAGAAAATGTGTGTTTTGTATATTTGCGTAGATCTATGTGCAGAAAAGTCTCAGAAACAAACGTCTTGAAGAAAAAACTATAATCTATGTAAAACACCATCTTTTTAATTATGTATTTACTTGTGTTTAAGTGCATATATATACATATGTACTGTATATACGCATCAAATGTTGAGAGCAAACGTGAGAATAATCAGTGCATCTTCACGATGTAGCAGCCACACAAAAACACAGGGAGACTGCATGCTGTGTAAATGGCTGCCGTGATCATCAGCAAGTTGTATTCCATGTATAATTGATTTCCGTGTGATTTTTACATACAAATCAAGCTCAACCTGAACTGTGTGAAAGTCGTATGCAGCAAAGTCGGTGCCAAAGTAGCAGAGAAAAAAAAAGAAAGCAGTGCGAGTTGCCAGCCTGGGTTTTGTGCTGGAAACTCGCACCCAAGAGTTCTGCAGCAGTGAAACAATGAGCGAAAACAATAAAAAACGGAGGGCCAGAGTGTCCTGTTATAGTTCTTACCTCCCTCTGCAGCACCAGCTCTTTGGTGAACAGCATGGCCTCGTCGCTGAAGGGTTCAGCCACCTGCATGCCCCCAGGCAAATTCCTGGAACTGCGTGGACATTCAATACCTAGACACACAAATAAACACGGCATGATTGCGGGAAGAGTTATAAAACGCCACAAGACATGGCTCTGGAAAGTGTTTCCACTATACTGTTCCAGCACAGCACAGCACAGCACAGCACAGCACAGCACGACGCCATTAGTGATCGCAGAAACATTCTCAAAATCACTGCTTCACAAATGCACGTCATTAAGTGACCCAATCAATGCTCCTTTGCACCAAAAGAACCAGGGACCAAGTCTGCATTCACAACATACTTGTGTGGAAAGTGCTCCCACTGAATAACAAGTCTTATTTGTGTCTTTGGGGCCCTGAGAAATGGAGTCTGATAGATCTTCAGAGCCCCTTTCATTGAGTTTAGGTGGGATTGGATAAGCCTCGGGGCAGAGGTGGTGGGAAAAAGGAAAGAGTGGGAATAAAGCAAATGTGAGACTGTCAAACTTCTACATGTTAATCCTGTTAAAAAATAAACACTCAGATAAAAAGAAGATGTAGACCAGAACAAATATGCAAAAGAGAATTACTGCTGCTAAAAGTGAATATAACTGGTGTGTGAATAAAAAGACTTACAGGCAGTGTAAGTTCTGAACTTAAACTCCCTGTAAATCTTTTATGGATATGGGATGTGCAGCGTCTGCTAAAAGAACACACCTAGTTTAATTCTAGAATCATTACTTTTGTCTCTTATTCCCTGTAAGAGTTTAGTAGAGTATGCTCTCGTATGTGAGCCACAATGCACAGACAAAAAGACACTGGATATGAAAAGAATACAATTGCAGAAGTCATACAAGTTTAAGTTGTTAACGCAGACATGTTGGTGTGAGCTTGCACTTAAGCCGAGTAATCTAATCATCATTTCTATTTTCCCTGCTAAGATCGGCCAATGGTCGACGCAAGTGCTTGAAATACACGTGCACATGTTTAAAAACGCATTCTTTTCTCCTCCGATTGTGACAGTTTTAGTTTTAGTTTTTTTTTTCCCCCCCGAAATAAGATGTTTGACTGGATCTTGGAACTCATAAACGCAACAGTACTGTTCTGTGACATCAGGGACACAGTGTACCTGGTGCGGTCTGTCAGACAGAGTCTGTGCTCCGGTCATGGAGGAAGTACTGAACAAAGAGTTTTAATTAACCAATTCTAATGATGGAGTGACACTGGCAACAACTGCTTTACAAGTCACTTGTCTGTGTGTGCGTCGCATGTAAAATGAAGTCACCACAGTTGCATGCAGCTGTGCAGTGGTGACTCCGCCCACATTGAGTTGGTACTATTTTGTAGTGGAAACACAATCTAAACCGTGCCGAGGCGAAGTAAGGCGAGCCGGGACCATAGTGGAAAAGGTCCATAATTGGTCTATCAGACAAAAAATGTATGTTTCTTCAGATGATTAGCTCCCACTACCAAAACCAGCCAAAAGCGTGATAAATGGATTTGCTTCCTGCAGTGATGCAGGAAACGACAAACTCTACAGTATTCATTTCCTGTGAGCACACTTCGGTCTACTGTCCCATTTACAAGAACAGGAACAGGAGACATCAGCGTAACTCGCTCTGGCAGGAAAAGTGAAAATGACCCAGCAGGGTGAATTGAGGCCACGGGACAATCTGCACCCGAGCATCATGAAAAACTGTTGAGTCAACCGCCTGGAAGACATAAGTGTTCAGTGTAACGCACTAAAACTTTAAAACCAAATCGCATTCATGGAAATCGCTACTTTACCCTGAACTTTATGCACCTCATCACTGCATCTTAAATGTTATTCTAGTTCCACTCTCTTCTTGTTCACTGGGATGCTACAGTATGGTGTGTGTGTGTGTATATATATATATATATATATATATATATATATATATATATATATATATATATATATATATATACATACATTCATACACATATATATGTATATACACATATACATACATATATATATACATACACATATATGTATATATATATATATACACACACACACACACACATACATACACATATGTATATATGTATGTGTGTGTATATATATATATATATATATATATATATATATATATATATATACACACATACATATACACACACACACACACACACACACAGAATATAAACCCTGAAGATTATTACAGTACCCTGATATATGAAGTTTTCTGTATGCAAATATTCAGTAAAAAAATAAAACCTTCTTCAATAGCAGGAGAAGAGGAGAAGACACTGATGGTGAGATCATCTAAAAAAGTATTTATAGAAGTGGACCAGGACAGGGATTCCATGTGGGACACTATGCCTACAAGAGCACCCAGATAAAGAGAAGAATAGACCATAGAGCCAGTATTTAATAAAACTGGACAGTATATTTCCTCTAAAAGAATAATAAATAACTCTCAGTCTGTTAACAGTTTTTTGCTTTTTTACAGAAAAAGGAAATGAAAAGGACACGAGAGGAACAGCAGCAGCCGCAGCAGCGGGGGCTACTGTTAGCCAAGGTGGTGTTTAAAGTAATTGCTGAGAGGGAGATATTTGAGTTTCTGCTTGGGTTGTTCGGGGGTTATAATGAGGGCTGGAACTGTGTTTTTCCCTCGGCATAATTCACATGAAAGCCTACAAGGAAGTCATACGCAGAGAATTTGTATAAGACATTCAGTACAATGTCTCGAATGGCTTTAAAGAAAGGGCCACGGGAGCGAGCACACCCAACCCAAACTAAAATGCCTCAAAAAGAAAACGCTATATGATTATAAACTGAGAAAGGAAGTTTAACAGGTCAAATACTAACGTAATCATCTTAAAGAATAAGTCAAGCTATACGTTCATAACTGAAATCAAAAGCACAATGACTCTTTGAATGACTTACAGCCTTTCTAAGTGCACTCAATATCCTGTGGCGCTCACACACACACCAACTCTTATCCCTGCCTCACTCAAACCAGGCCAGACAGTCACTTAATGCAGGCAATTTTAACCTGCACCGAGATTCATAACTCATTCCTGACACCGAGATAAACATCTGAGGTAAACTACAGGATGTCCTTCTTATCTAATATCAGAGAGAAACAAGATCGCAGCTGATCACTTCTGACGCGATCCACACAGAAGTAAACACACCGCTGCAGCTGACGAGCATCATAGACCTGGTATTCTTGTTTTGTTTTAAAAACACAGGAGTTTGAAATGAACAAACAAATGGACGCACAACTGAATAAACCGAGTAAATAAAAAGAACGTAGATTAATATTAAATTCCGCACACCAACTCCATAAAAGACGAAAATCTATCAACCGTCTCATTTAATAACGCTGCGCTCGTGCGTCTTTCCACCTCCCCGCGTTCCGTCAGGCTGCAAAGCCGCGGATCAGAAATGGGCAGCGAGGCCCCGTGGAGAAGATGTAACGTTTTAATCTGTGGCTCGGGGTGAGCCACACGCCTGATGAAATACTGCCTGCTCCCTCGGCTCAAACACAAACCTTCCCTGCTCAAGCGTGCACACAAACACACGAGCATCATTAGCAAGCATCAACTTTCACATTTAAAATCTCAAAATGTTTATATTATAAATAATGTGCCATGCTATTAAGAGTGTAAGAGAAGCTACTCTTTCCGAGAGTTAACGTGTAGTGAATAATACACAGTCCATGTAAGTATCCAAGTCACTAGTGCTAATTCTAATTCTACTCGCAGACCAAAAATAACTGGACGCATTCATAAGCATACATTTCTCCCAAGCGGTTTTCTGATATTTTTTTAGATTTAGTAAGTGACTGTGTTTTCGGTTGACCCAACAGCGGGGAACAGAACTGAGTCGACCTCTCCTCCTCTGCTAAAGCGAGCAGAGAAAATGAGCTACATCTTGTAGGGATGAGTCTGGAGGAGAAAATGTGCTAATGTGTGGCTTCTGTGAATTAGTGTCATTGCTGCAATTTAAGCAAAAAAATATTCACATTACAGTCTTCAATACTGAAACTTACTCGCAATAGAGGGAGGGAAAAAGAAAAAGTAAAAGCTGAGGAGACGTACAGTTTGTGTCAGAACAAGTCTAATAGTTTTTCCTCACATAGGAGAAGACGCAGGTAGGCATCCAAAAAGGTGGGAGGAGGGGTGACGGAGGTAGACGAGTAAATTGTAGGCAGAGAGGCAGTGAGCTGTGCTGTACGGAAGAAATCCCAGGATTGTACAAACATCCCTTGCTTTTATCCTCTCAATCCATCCCTCTGCCTCACCATCATCTCACTTCAGCTCTCAAATGTTAGGCCTCATTACCTCAGACAGGAGTTGGAGAAGCACTGCCTGCATCCACTTCCCCACAGAAGTGAGAGAAAAGCAAGCTTTTAGAAATCCCTGACAAAGACTTAATTTATCACACGCACACAAAAAATACAAAAAACGATTGGGATTTCTTTAGGGCTGCAACAACTAATCCATTATTAAAATAGCTGGCAACTAATTTAATAATCAATTAGTTGGGTCTACGTTACTACACATACAGTTGCTATCCCCTAATGTGGGGCAGTAAGCGCCATTAAGCTGTATGTCGACCGCCGTAAAAAGAAGAGAACCAATACAAAAAATGTACGACCCAAGTTGTCAAAAGTACGGCGCGCCTTAAAACGAACAGCGATAGGTGCAAAATGTGCACAGCTGATACAGTACAACATCGCTGCATGAGCACCTGAAGAGGAAGCATGTTGGAGCCATGGGTGGACGAGATTCACGGTACGTTCGTAGTTGGTTCATTTCATGGGTAGGTACTGGCTGACTTACTTAAATAATCTCAAACAGGTGTCCATGGTTACTGTCTTCTTTGGCCTCTATCGCACTGAATTTACCTCTTACAGTATCCCCAGGATTTTTTAAAAATCCAGGTGAAGCTACTAAAAAGGTAATTAACGAAACTTAATTATTTCCATTGCTAGTGGTCGTCCTGCCCTGTGGTCATGGACGTGCCAGAAAATGACCGAGGAAAAAGAAAATAGCCCTCAGTGATAACGGTGAGAGTGGTGGTTAATATTTTGCATATTTTACTTTGCAAAAATAAACTCCTACTCCTATTGATGGAATAAATAATACTGAACACTGCCTAAAGTTTTTAAAATGTAAGGATTGCTACAAACCATAAGGCTAAGGGTTATTCCCCATGACCGGTTGACTAATGCGCGCAAAAATACAAAATTAGCATATTCACTGGGGTCTTGTGAGGTCTTGTGAGCACTGCAGAGACGTTTGACCCCTGAGTGACATCGGCAGAAGGCGGTAGTTACATCCCATAGACTCTTGCCGACCTCTGCAGACAAACAGACGTGCGGGGTACGATCCGGAGCTTTGAAAAGTCTGTAACCAGTGTAACAAAGACATCCGACCTCCTCAAAGCCCCCAAAAAACATTGGAAGTCTTCCATGACCTGCCAGCCTGTGGCTATTATCTCTGCCTGAGGATTGTGTGCTTCTCTGGCTCATTGTGAAGACTTCACAGGTAGGCAGGAGCAGCCACTCCAGCCTATTGTTCCACGTGGTTCAAAAAATAAAAATACAATTTTGTTTATCACAGTTCTACAGCCACTGCCGTTATTGATGGCTCTTAGGAAGTGAAGAGGGTTTTCAACGAGATAAAGTGTTTCCAAAACAAATTACAGACCCTACATTTAAAAAAAACAACATCTCTTGACAAGTGTTTGGTAAAGCTGCCGTTTTCTTGTGACCCCAATTCACTGAATCGCACATTTGTGACCCGCCTTCACTGACAGACAGGCACTCGTGCACTGAAACTCCTGGTGGGTAATTTATTAAAGTGAAATATAGCTGAAGCTTAGAGACAAGCATATTTCCCGAGCTCGAGCTCGAGTGCGTCCTCCTTGTGAAGTAGCGTGCCGGGTTTATGGCGGGTGACTGATTTGTATGTAGGCTGATGCAGCCCATAAGCCTATGTTTAGGTTCAAGATTACAACTCCGAATGCAGTAAATTTAACACCAATAAAGTCTTATTATTCCTTCCTCACCAGCAACTTTATGACGTGGCAGACCTTAAAATGTGTCCCAAGGCCTGCAAACATCCTGCCAACCTGCCCCTTCCTCGCATTTCCGCCGTCTCAAGCAAGGACACCGCTATGGTGCAGGACAATAACATTTTATTTGGAAACGTTCTCACCAGCAACTATGCTAAACTTACTTTTCTTTGTCTTTCCGTCTCCTGTACTCGTGCACAGCCGGAAGTTTACCGGCACACGGGTTTATATACATACACACACTCACTTCAGACATAAAAAGTTAGATACATGACACAGCCACTCGCAGTAAAATGGCCCGTGCCTCTTCCTGACACTGTAAATCTTTGTGTGATCCGTCTTTTTTGACAAACTGCTACTCGACACACCTTTCTAAGTTACTTTTTAAGTACACTTCACCTGCTGCAGCCTCCATCAGAAACTCTGGAGCCAGTAAACGTTTACAACCCTTTCACTGCATGGAGCCCTCGTTAGCTTCGACGGGCATCCTCGTCTTTATTCCTCATCTATCCTTTCTGCCTGTATGCTCCTTATTTCACCTACCACTCCTTTCATCATCCATCTATACATACACTCCCAAATCCCTTTCTTCATGCTAAACCCCTTCTTTCCCTTTCAGGAGCGGGACGACACCATTACGCTTTATCAAACACGTATAGAAGAAGGAAAGCAAGGGTGATGTGGGAGGAGAGGAAAGGTCTTCGAAGCAGACACTTCGCATGAAACTCTTTTGTTCCCTCACGTCTGTTTATCTCGAAGCGCTGTCTTTATCCATCGAGGTAAATTCAAGAAAGGGTACAGAACTTTCAGGTGTATTTAAGTTTAATTAGGCCACATTTGCTCTTTGTATTTCCTACATAAACGCCACAAAACAAACCGACGTGTTGATATTATTTAATTCTAACAGTTGGCTGACAGTGTTTGTTAACCCACTGAACTATTTGTGTAGGAAAATACATTCAATTTGCAACCCGTGCGGCATAAAACCACTTAACGCCTTGAGATCATTAACTGTTTGCAGTAGCATCCCATGGCTAAGTATAAAGAAAGCGCGGCTAATATTAACACGATTAATGCAAGACCTGCTTGAACAGCGGTGTCATTTTAATATGTATTTTCCATTTGACTGCATATAGTCAATATTTACACGTATAGGGATTACTAAACAAGAGAGTTCATCTTAAGAAAACATCCTTTAACGTGAATTAATGAGGTGATCGTAAGTAATGAAGAGACTTCACTTCGTATACAAATGGGAGCTTACTTCTCTATAACCATTAGTGCCATGTGGCATAATTCATTACGTAGGCGTTTTGAGTCAATATACCTTAAAGCAAAACCTATTTTAAAAAGAGAAGCTTCACAATTATTCAACTGTACAGGACACAGGGAAAAAAAGGCCTGTCTAATTTTAAAGTGCAACGCAGGCAGTATCATAAAAAAAAAAACAACACAATCTTTTTTTGTTCTCAACACACCTCATTATTTGTCAGCGATATGCAATAGGATTAAGAAGAATGAACCAAAGAACTTCTGCTATTTCATACACACAGCCAATTTATCACACGCGTGTCATAATAAACAGGCCCTGTGGCGCGGATGGCCAAATAAAACATGGGAAGATAACTTTGTCAGGTTCGTGGGAAGAGGAAGAGGGAGGAGATAGGAGGCACATCAAGATTACAGGTAGACGGATAAAAGGGCCCGTAGACTTCATTTCATGTATGGATAAGCCTTTAACATCAGCTATCAGATAGGAAGCCAAACATACGGCGACACAGACGCAGAGAAACACTGAGGTCAGGGCCCACCAGACATGTCGTCTTATCTCATAAACATTCAGTGTCCAGGAAAAAAGGACAATAAAGTCCTTCACACACACACACACACACAAGCTCTTCAAATATTACAGAGCAGCATAATTGGAATGGAAGTTAAAATTAGAGAAATAGGAAACAGGATCCTTTGTATCAATCAGCGGTAATGCAGCCTAATGTTTATATTGTAGACAATACGTGTCATCCAATTTCCTGCAGATTAATTTTTTCTTCCGGGGACAACCAATAATCAAATGTGCACGAGGGCCATCAGCTCTAATGTGCTCCTTACGATTTGCTAATATCCTCTGATTGAATAAAATCCGTTCGAAAGAGAATAATATGTCAACACCATCTCGCGTATAACTTACATCCTGAACATAAGTGTCTGCACTAAGCAATCTCATTAAGAGGCGATTGTCAAATGTAAATCAGTGCTATAAAAACCCCATATGGTTCTATATGCTGTGTTCTTATTTGCACGGGGTCATGTCACAGCTCGGGTTGCAGGCGGCAGGCAGAAAAAAAATGTTAATTACAAGAAACATCAGTGAAAAGCAAAGACAATCAGAAGTGAATTATGAAATTATTGAATGCCTCGACAATTCTGCCGCGCATAATTACACCAAATATAAGTGTCTGTCAGAAGTATATGATGCTCATTCAACTGGAAATGAAGGGAAGTCTTTGGCGGGCAAACGTCTGACTGAAATGAATTTGAAACACTTTCCATTTCAACAGAAACAAAAGAGGATCGTCTGCTGTGGATGGAATGCACACTCTTGCCATTCCCCATGATCCAAGACGATGTGCAAATCATTGTTGGCTGCCAAGATACAGTCTCTGTGTTTTTATTACTAACGCAAACTGTCAACACAGCCGCGGAGTGGAAATAAATGACTGGACCCGCTATCAAATACTGTGCAATTCATCCCATCTGCATCTTGCCCCAGACTAAACAGGAGTTGTTTTCTCATACTTAAAAATAAAAGACTCAAAAGCCCCAAACAATTGGATTGATGTCTGTTATAATAGCACATGATTTGGATTTAATTAGTTGTGTTTTATCAACAATTGTTGGGGAATTATATCACTCAAGTGACTAACTGACGAGCTGCTGCCGTAATATTTGTTATCAATTCAGTCAAGTGTCTGTCCTCAATGCCCCTGTACTTCATATCCAGCAGAACACAAACATCCTCTGGTAGCATCAGGCAGGAAGAACTGACACCTACTGAATGCTAAATGAAACAACTTTACATTCTGAGAAGGTATCAAGTTTTCACTACATGACCTTCTCCGATACTTTACGAAAGAAAGAGCTTGGAACAAGTAATGTGTTTTGTTTTTGTTTTTTAACAATTTGAAAGTATATACACTGTGGAAGAACCTGCTGAAACACCAATCATAGCCTCCCAGCACCTTGGTGCTGTGGCTAGTTTGTTGGCAGAGAGCCAGGTGAGTGGAGGCGAGGTCAAAGTGGAAAGACGCTTCACGTCAACCCCGGTGTTTAAGAAGAGAGTTGGGGATGCGGTGGGTCCAGAGACACGGCAGCCCTCTGGCCCCCGTCAGGGTTGAATGCTGAGAGGTGTGGTAAAGGGGCTGAAGCGCTAACCTCTGAGCTGGCAGGTGTCGCACAGTGCACCATTACGGTTGCTCTCTGCTAGCGGGCAACACATTTCACACACTTTGGCACAGACGTTTGATCCACGAAAAAGCTAATAATGGGATAGATATTTGCTATGATATATTACTGGCTCTACCCAAAATTCTGTGAATCTCATTGTATTGCCTGACCTAAAGTGACCCTGTCTGTTTTCATTTGTTTGTCTGTTTTGTAGACTATAAGGAAAAGCTTATAGCCGAATAATTGCACATCCAAGGGAAGAAAACCATCATTGAAAGAGGTTTATTGAATGCACTTCTAAGCTCAACACACTGTGGACCCCGCATCACTCACACTAGCTCCCATGCACTGGATCTTAGCCACTGACCAGGAGACAGTGCAGCCATCAGCCACTATTGGAGCCAAATGTCCTATTAATCAGCTAAAATGATGAATCTGTCAACCTCTACTTTGTCCATTTGTGAAATTGATGTCAAAGGATTTTTTTTCAATGAATTTTCCAGGCAACTGACCTAAAAACGGACCCAACGGGGGAGTCAGTCAGACAACTCTGAATGAAGTGACCTACACATCTGGAAAGTAAGAGAGAGAGTTACCCACCGGCAAGGAGGAATGTGATGAGGCAGGTTTCTTTGGGCATGTACAGCTTGAGGCGGGAGCCACTGAAGACATATTCTACCACAGCTTCTGACCGGCCAGCCCTCTGTAGGAAGGGCAGGAACTGCTTGGCTTTCTGTGTCTCCTAATGAACAAAAAGGGAAGACATTTAATGGTTAATATAGTTGGGTTTTTTTTTAAGAAGATATATTTATTCAAAGGCAGGGTCTGGTGATTTGCCATTGGTCAAAAATATCACAAAAATAAAGCTGGAAATGAGTATACACATTACTTCAGCCAAATGAAAAGTTACCAAAATAAACAAGCATAGACGAAGCATTTCTATTCACGACGGAATCTGTGGGCTTTTTCCCAGACATCTTTAAATCTTGGTCTGGCCTAATGAAGTCTGAGCCACTTCTCAGTGTCAAGTCTGTAACCTCATGTAGTCGAAAATAATTCGCTCTCTCTTTCTCTCTTCCTGCGTCCATCCCTCTCTTGGCGAGTGTGAGTCACTAGCATATTGGTGCGCCCAGCAAAGCTAAATCATGTGTTTTCAAGTAGCGCTGCTAGGGGAGACTCAAACGATAAAACGTGTTTTTTTTTTATTTTACAAAATTTAGTAATGTACCTACTCCAGGCATTTGTATGTAGGCCCAATAGACCAGTGAGTCACAGAGTAGTGTACTCTGTGTGTTTGGCAGTGTGGACATGGGATGAAAAACAAAGGCTACAGCGAAAGACAGAGTTGAGTCAGAAACGTGTTGTTTTATACTGAAAACAGACGTTTTAAAAAAAACTTGTTGTTGTTATTATTATTCTTGCCTCCGTTTGGTGTTCGTAAACAGAAGTGATGCAAGATGCCGCATCCTTCATCTGAAAACAGATCAACTATTACACGTGACCTTCAAAATTGTGTGAACCCATTTGACAATGGTTTAAATGTAATGAATATTTAAACGTTACACCGCTTTAAGAGTTCAGATTGGAACAACGCCAAAACTTGCTGAACACTGATTGGAAACATTTCAAATGAGGTTGTTTTTCCCCAACACAAAACACATCAGGCAAAATGAGAGAGGCTGTCTACAACACACACACACACACACACACACACACATCACCGGTGAAACTCATGACACTGAGTGCAGAGTATGTGCTTTAGATGCACCACCTGAACTCAGCCCACTTCAGTCCAAAATAGTCCCTTGAGTGGGAGACACAAAACACTTTCCTCGTACACACAACACATACAGTGCACCTGCAGTGTGTGGGCTGTGCAGTCTAACTTGGTTCAGAAAAATAAGAGAGAGAGAGAGAGAGACATGCGAGAGGAGAGGGTTCTCATTATGCAACCTTTAAAGGTACGAGGTGAGTCAAGTGCTCCATCCACTCTCTCCCCGTCACCTCTGTTCATCTCCTACACTATACATTTATAAACACATCTCTGCTCTATTTGGGTCCGCATCCCACTCAACGTACACAATCCCTCTCTGTAAACCTTTACCACTGAGCTAAGGGATGCTGACATATAGCCGTGTGTATTTCCGAGTGCGCGGGAATCGCATGTGTAAAAGTTCTGTGTGGGCGTGACTATCGCAGAGGAGCAAAGGAAAAGCAAAGAGGACACAAAGGGGGAGAGGATGTTTGTTGGGGGGGAGGCAGTGATGCTATTTTGGTCCTTTTATAACAACGCTCATTACATTAGCCTAGCCAAACAACTGGTGCATGCGGGTGTCTGCACATACGCGCCTAATGGCATTGACTGGCAGCAATCCTTGACTGTGCTGCAAATCCTCTGTGTCCTTTTTGAAAACTGACAGAAACATTAAGAGGTGGGGGGGGGGGGATACAGCTGCATACATACAGCAGCACTGGCATAAATCACTCACAGTGGATGGTGCTAATAAGAGGGGCGGTGGAATTAAAGAGCGGGGGCTACTCGGTGCTGATGTGCATGTCACATGTAACACATGCCACAGCACAATCATGTTATAATGCCCAAACCTCTACTGGGTCATTGGGGCAGGGTGTGGTGTATATTGGGGGTTTTTTCACCCCCTTTGTTATTAAAGTAAATTAATTATTTAGCACTTCCTCCCGCAACTACTCCCAAGTCATTGCTACACATAGGATGTGGTCAATTTAGCTAGTTAAGGGGCAGGGGTTTATAAGTATAAGATGCACTAAAACTCCCCGAGAGTCATGGGAGTTACACAGTCAGCACAACAATTCCCTGCCATAATTATCTTTCCAGGGTTCAGTAATTTATCTGTCGTGCTGACACAACACACAGTGAGGTTGACGACAATGTGGGACTTTGGAGAGAGTGTAACATCTCACCTATTGGTGTTAAAGAGCTTTACTACTAAAATGTAAGCTGGTGACACTTTAAACGGCAACTTGGAGAGCATGCTCACGACAACCGAAATGTGTTGGACCACTCTGTTTTAAAAAAAAAAAGAAAAAAAGAGAGGTACAACAAAAAAAAGGGCTGGCTAATTTAACCAAATGTCTCTCTAGAGGACACGAGTACGACGAGAGCTCAAGTGAGCGAGACAATGAGGTGCAAATGTTTCTGAAGTTCAATTTTGAGTCGTTCGCAGTACACCATCGAGTGGATGAACACAATGTAAAAAAGACGGCCAGTCAAAGACAGCACCTGGGTGTAGGAGTACACTGTGACACAGTGGAGGACTGCACTCAACGCTGTACATAGAGGAAAATCACCAAAGTGGTAAAGGGAAATAACGCTGGAAATAAAAAGGCTTTCACATCATTAAAGCTAAAGTTAAAGTTACATGGTATATGCCTAGGTAATCTCACACTACCCAGTTGCAATTAGACTTTATCCTTTCCCAGTGCTGAACATTTTTCAGCAGAACAAACCACTTGTGAAAGTTTCCGTGAGCCGTACTTCAACCTGTAGCAAGCTATATTTCTTTACTAGTGCAATGTCCTGGTGTGTGTGTGTGTGTGTGTGTTGTTTTATCCTGCGGAGCACTTTGAGTTAGATTACTTTGTCTTAAAAGTGGCTATAAATTAAGTCTGATTAATTGTGCTCCCGCCGTGCCTCTGTCATAGCGGTTCCTGTGCCAGCGTCATCACCGAGCAAAGCAAGATTTAAAACACTACTGTGCGGAGAAAGTGTGCGTGAGGTGATCATCTTAATCAGTGCGGTGTGAACTCGTATCACGATGGTTTTGTATGAGGTGATGCAGACGAGCTTTAGGGTTTTCAAGGAGAGCGGTGAGTGTGGGCTGAACGGAAATTAAGAAAACACATCAAGGAAATCAAACGTCCCAGATTCCTGTTACGGCCACACAAACAAAAGCATGTTAAAAAAAACAATGTGCGCCAATCTCTCATTACTCGTTACTCGTAGATTTTATGGGTTCCCTGCACTAATGTTCATTTAGTGAGCTCTCCCAATCAGGCTTCATTAGCTGAATGATGCCTCCATCAAGCCCCTGGGCACGCGTAAACAAGCTAGGACCAAGCGCCACTGATGGTTTTATTAATGGTGCTGATTATTTTTAGAGGCCCCTCAGTTTCTCTAAGATGAGGAAACCGGCTGCGAAGATCAGGGAATGGGGAAGGGACTCGAGGATTATAGATGGTCGTTTGAGATATACTGTGGGTGATAGCACAGGTCAGTCGCCGTTGGGCATCGGGAGAGACTGACGCATCGAGAGTCATGAGGTTGCGTGTGGATGAGTCCACGATTAGACCAGTGCATATAATGAAAGTTTGTTTACCCTGTTATTACACGCAATGGAAAAAAGGCAAAACATATTCGGTGTATATGTGCACAAAAAAAAAAAGATACGTACCCCAGAGATATCAGCCACTCTGTGGATGGGAACCTCCTTTTTGCTGTGCAGGCCTTTCCCGTTTTTGATGGCTCTACAGTCGAAATAAAAAGCAAAACAACACACATCACCAACATGGCTCAATCACCATTATAATAAATTGAGAAGGCACACAGCTTGAGGCTTAACGGACCTAGAGAAACGAGAGCTCTTTGAGTAACTACTGCAGTTATTAAAGTGGAAGCGATTGTAACTTTGGAACGTAAATTTACACCAGGCTGCCACAATGGCTCAACTGGAAGCCATAGATAATCTATAGGCCTGAGATGAATAGTGAAAACAGTGGGAGAGAGATTACGCTGAGAGACAAAGCATTGTTAGGAGGGATGTGGAGACGTATAAAGACATGGGTTGCTTCTTTAAAGCCAGCTCGGGGTTTAGCGATGATGACTAGTGCTGGTGATCACCGCTGTAAAAAGCCTCAAGGGCCAAATGAGATGAAAATGACCACAGTAGCTGCAGCTGCTGACTGGAATCACGCCACCTCTGGGTCACTTGGAAGCACACACCATTGCTTCCAAGATAAATGTACATTTGTGAAAGCATGTGTGTGTGTGTGTATATATATATATATATATATATATATATATATATATACATACATATACATATATACACATATATATATATATATATATATATATACATATATATATATATGCCATATATATATATATATATATATATACACACACACACACACACGTGTGGGCATTTAATACTCCAGAGGCGGTACCTTGAAAGCTGCGGGCCATTGGTCTTGTGCAGTGGGAACTAAAAATAAAAGCATGGCTATAGACAGAAACCTCTCATCAACTCTAATAAGACCCCACAAGGGACAGAGGGACGGGGGGAGGTAGAAGAGAAACACTGAAGAGCAAGGCCAAAGAAGGACGAAACTGAAAAACGGCCGTCTTGGAGAAATAAGGACAAAATGTGCAAAGGAGGAAAGAAATCGGGAGGTGGGAGAGAACAGGAAAGGAGGACGGGCGAGCAGTGACACTGCACGAGCAAGAGAGGGGAGAGAAAGTTGGTCTTGAAAAAAAAAAAAAGGCAGTGACTGCATCTGCTCTACCTATAGCCAGCAGATCTTAATCTATGGCAGAGTAATAAAGCACATAGTAAATCTCTCCACTGCTTCTCCATGTAATTATATTCATAGGGTCTGTGTAAAGAGAGCTTCTGATTTAGCATCCAGCAGCTGGGAAGTTTGTGTATGAGTATGCATGTGTGTGTGTGTGTTTGAGTCCAGGGATGTATGGTTTAAAAAAAAAAACACCAATGCATAAATTAGAGAATGTGACAGCAAGGACACGTTTCCTGTGGAAAATGTGCTATAACAGCTTAAAAGGGCTAAGAGGCTTCGTTTATGTCGTGTTGAATTCAATAGCAAATGTAAAAGCCCTATGGAAAAAAACCTCAAGGTCAGATTCAATTCCCTTTCACTTTCCAAGAACAAAAAAACAAAAAAAAAACACATGGATGTTAGCGAGTGAGAGATTAGAGAAATTCACTTTGAAGGCATGTGGCCGAAACACGTTGGTACATATGTGTTTTAACAGCTGAACATGAGAGAGTGCCTTGGAGTTGTTCTTTGACTTGTTTTCTCCGTGTTTCACATCCAAACAACACTTACAAACCTACTACAACTACAGGAAGTGCTCCTACCTACCCAGTTTTTAATTATGAATTTGGTTTCAGTTGAAGCAAATAAAAAAATTGCCACTACGAAATCAAGTGTGCAGCAGCTGTGCAGGTTCATGCAAAAAGAGAGCTGCAAAGTGTGATCGTGTAAAGCGAGCTCTCTTACCGAGCTTCTGCGGCAAGCAGCTCGTCGTAGTGGGAGGAGCGTTGGTCATCATCCTGTCTGTACCTGATGACTGTTGCCAGGCCTTTACTGACCAGAGCCTCTGCGATGTTACTGCATCGAGAGAGAGAGAGAGAGACAGAGATTACCTTATTAATAATAATAATAACAGAAACAAGCAAAACTCTTTAGCCTGGAATGAGAATTCTTAGTGAGCGTGGCACAAAAAAAGGCGGCACAAATCCCAAAGGTGGATGTGCTAAGGAACAGAGGTTACATAAATGTTGATTTTGCACACTTGACTAAGCTCTTTCTCATTGCTGAGGTACAGAGGAGAGGATCGAGGGCAGAACAGTGGTGTATTATTGTACCTAATACAGCACTTTGTGGCCAGTGCTTGGATGTTAAAGTTCATGTAGGAGAGCAGAAGAAAAACTCTCCAGAAATAAGCTCATGTCACTAAAAGCATTTTATCTGTCCCCATGCAACGGTAACTGACACAGTGACACCGATAAAATGTTTTATTGAACATCATTTTTTAAATAAAATAAAAAAATCTCTTCACCTAACCCCCCCTGCCCCCGCTTTTACTATAGCATGGTTGTATAACTTTGGTAAGGACGCGCAAAGTCTCAAGCAAAGCATATTTCCTCAAATGCATACAACTGGGATAAGCACCAAGTCCCATAGCAGAAGGACAAAAATTATGAGTGCAATGCGACATAAGCCAAGGTCATTGAGGGTCAAAGACATCCTCTCGACTGACCACACTGCCCCCTGTCCTCTGCAATCTGTCATCTGTGGTGTAGTTAGCCGAGATTGGCTCGTCACATGACCTGGTGGATCAAAATGGATGGTGATGAAAACCCAGGTGGTTCAGACGAGAATCACACAACCACCCAACCCGAGCCGGGAAAAAAGTTTGCAGTTCTGTCGCTAAATACACCAGACTCCTCTGTTAAATGACGACATTTTAGACATTTTATTTGCAAAATGTCGGAGATGAACGCACGTTTTCAGGATTGTTGAGTCTTTTCAACTGATCTATAGTAGATCTATAGACTCAAACGGAAGCTCAGATTGTGATGGGCGACATCCTTCCTGGACGCTACACTGCCAGTCTGCTAACAAACAGGGATCCATGATTCCATGTGTGAACGTGAAGAGAAATCACTTGATGAGTGTAATTTGTTACCTTTCATTTTCTCTCCCTCTGAAGGTTCAGCTGAAGTCATTAATGCTTCATTATCCGGCACCGAGTACAACTGAGCCCCTAAATAGCTTAATGTTTGGATCTATGCAAAATACACGTTTAAACAAAAGAGTCCTTTCAAGCCGTGTTTGGAAGATAGGAAATAATTGCCCGCACTCCGACCACCCTTTCTCGGGAAAATTAAAATACGACAAGCCATTTCAGGTTACTTTGTGATTCATGAGGAGATTACAACTTCTAAGCGTTTACAAATGACTACTGTCTCGTCTTAAAGTTTCACAGAAGAAAAAAGCTTTTGTAACAAAATATGTTAGTGGAGGCTCTTATGTCGGCAAATTACAGATTGTATAATCCATCTTGCTTACTTCAAACAGAGGCTTGCGGCCGTAAAGGTGTACTACAAATGCAGATATAAATCATATACATTCAATTAGCGTGAGACGTGTGTTAAAAGTGAAATTGTATCAAAAATATTAGAAAAGACAAATGTGGACGATTCGGGGGTTTGTTACTTACATGCCACCAATTGTGACTGTAGCACAGGTGCGTTCTGCGAAGGCCGGGGTTCCTTCTCCTGGGCCGGTAGCTGCTCTGATGTAGTCCACCGTCACGTTGACCTGAAGCGGCAAAAGAGCAGACAAGGGGTCAAAAAAATACGCCGAGAGGGCGGAGGGTGGAACAAAGGCAA
Source organism: Solea senegalensis (assembly GCF_019176455.1). Lineage (NCBI taxonomy): Eukaryota > Metazoa > Chordata > Actinopteri > Pleuronectiformes > Soleidae > Solea > Solea senegalensis. The sequence continues at coordinate 30,632,103 of NC_058023.1, read as the reverse complement.
CAGCACTTGTGGGGATAATTAGTGCAGGGAGTGTTTTTGTGCGTCTTCTGTGAAATGGTGCGTGTGTAGCTGTGTGTGTGTGCCCCAGTTCTCAAGGTCACCTCCAGTGTGTGAAAAATCCTATATCAAGTGTATTAACACCAAACAACGAGGGCAAGGGGCATCATGAGGTTTGTACTATAAAGGAGGAAACAGCCGACTGTGTGGAGCTGCAGCGAGGGGTCTAATCACACGTGTAGTTGATGAAGTGGATTTTTTTTTTTTGCTTATCGTAATATAATGAAATGTCTGACCACTTTACTACAAAGACAGAGAAACAGAGAGACAGACAAGAGAGGGAGGGAGCGATAGAGAGAGACAATGAAGATGGGCGTCTGTTGAAACGGCTGATTGGTGTGTGTGGAGTATGTGACTGACAGAATGGGAATAAATTAAGGACGCTGCAAATCTGCTGAGAGATGGTCACAAACTCACTCTGCCTTTATCAGGTTTTCTTTTTTGATTGTTTGCATGTGTAAACGCTGCAGCCATGATGGAGAAAGGGAGCAGAGGACATCAATAGACAGTAGAAAGTATACCATTTATAGTGTGTGTGTGTGTGTGTGTGTGTGGCACGAGGGGGAGTATCATCACGATGCAGAGCCCACATCATGAAGACAGCGCTAACAGCAGGGATGCACTTACACCTGTGAACACTATCAGCAGCTTGTGTCAACGGTGTCAGACAAGGGTGATGGAGGTGATCTCTTCATCACAGCAGAAAGACAAGTCAAGTGGACAAAACACGGACAGGACGTGAAATGGATGCCGACCAGGACACGAAATGACACCGACTTGTCATTATTAGATGGTCGAGAGTGAGAACATGGCGGCGTTAGCTGAGGTGGCCATAGTTCTCTGCAATGCTCAGCTTACGACAGTAAATGTTAAAGTAGATGTTTGGCTGTGCAGGGATATCTACAATTTGTTTTTATCTTTACATACTAGTTGAAACAATATTTTCACTTGACTAGAATCCATTAACTTTCTAATTATGAAAATAACCTCTTTGTCGCAAGGGGAATTATTACTATATCTCAGCCTCCGCGCCAAAGCCCTCAAAGCCCATTTTCAAGTGGCACAAACAAAACAGAGGTTTATCTTTGTTCAGCTTTATTGAAAAGTGAAGGCCTCTGAATCAGGAAAAAACAGTTTGCATTCTTCTTGGTTGCCTTTTATGTTCAATGGCCGTGCATAGCCAAATACAGGTAATGGATGGAAGACGACCCAAGCGTTTAAAAACTGAATACGGAATGCGTATCAGGATTTTGAGCGCTAAACGAAACTGGAAAAACAGAAAACCAACAAACAAAAAGAAGTTTTTGAGGAGATTTAAACGCATAAGCAAAAAACATAGAGCTGGATAATATGGGCTGTGAAACCACCAGTAGTTCCCCATTAAGCGGGGTGATGACAGATTATAAACTTTGACCAAGCGATGTTAGATTAGAGGAGTTCCAAGCCCATTCTCCACGGGCCATCTAACAGATCTCCTGATAAGGCAAAGCTATCTATAAGAACCCCCAGAGGAGAGTGAGATGAGGGGGAAGAGGCAGTGGATGGATTAGAAAGAGTGGGGGGGTGATAAGGACAAGGACAGCAGGACAAGAGGAAGACAAAAAAATAAAATGCCTTTGCTATACTGATCATACAAGCATGAGAAGGTTTGGTCTACGCTTCCAAAATAATTGAATTTGCATATTTTATTGAATCTATTGGCGTTTCTCCATATGCGACAGTTGTGTGCATGTGCACAGACACCGTGACAAACCCCCTCCTTGCAAAAAAATAAAAAATAAATTTTATTTTCGGTGCACTTAACTGGCAAACGCTTTCACAAACAACTTCTGCTTCCATGCTGTATTGTGACCAACAGTAATCACGGCCCAGCATGGACACAGCATGAGTGATTTTTCAGACAACACACAGCAGAGTAAGAAATTCTGCTCATTCGGATCAATTGTTGGAAGTTTTAGGGTTTGCTCAGACTTACATGTCAACTGCATCTTTTCATCTTACTCGTCCAGCTATAACCCAATTACATTTTAATTCAAGAGCCCATTAAAAACTTTTGCACTGGATTCAAATGTACATGTTTTCATGCCTGAGAGTGGGTGGGTCCGACACTTGGTGCTGGAGGTACAATAGCTGTCGGAGGTTAGCAGAGCAGCATCTGTCAAGTCCAACTACGTGGCAAGAGTTGCTCATGTTGCTGAAATGATGGTGAGGTTATATATGCCACTGTTGGGTGCACAAGAAACACCTGTACCAGGGAGAACAGCTTTGTCCTAAAGCCGTGTAGTGTGAGAATAACATTTCACATGATTTGACTGGCCAGCACTGATTTGCTAATGCTAATGCAACACTTGGAAAGTTGAACATTTTTCAATCCGTCTCATGCGACAGTAGCAAAACGAAGAAACTGGCGGTGCCAACACCCCGCACAAGACAATCCAAGACAAGACTCTTCATGTGACCGTTCCACGCTGGTGGAACCACCTACCAAGCGCTACCAGAACAGAAGCTCTTGAAAACCCAGCTCTTCCAAGAGCATCTTCTGTCCTAGCACTTGTCCTACCACTAACCCATCTACTTCTGCACCTGGATCCACCTCGGCACTCATACACACCGTCAGTCCACTGTTCCAATCTAGTGTTCAGTTCTTTCAAAGACTTCTTCTACGAAGGTTATTCCCCTTTTGTAAGTCGCTTTAGAAGTGTCTGCTAAATGCTTAAATGTAAATCTAAATGACTACAGTTCAGCAACACTTACTCCATTCAAAGTGAATGAGAAGCAGTGAATGTGCCAATGCCATCCTTTAGAAATCAATGCAGCAAATATAATATATGATGCAGATGTTTTTTTTACTTCTTCTTCTAATATATAAACGTTATTTATATATAATATAAAAATAGTAATCAATTTTGTGGATGAAAAAATTAAGTTTTAATGTCTTGGCGGCAGAATTTGATAACTGTGTAAATGTATAGAAATAATACAATATAATAGAATAGAATAAAGTAGCTTTTGACTGAATTATTAAAGTTACAATTGACTGATGCAATTATAGAAAATTGGCAATAATCATGAAATCCTCTTGTTCCCAGTAAAATTGTACATGATCGTGGTTAAAGATTGTTTTAATGAGTCGGTGAAAGTGGATCTTTCACACACAGGTGTTGCAGCAGTCTCACACTGCACCATGGGAGATTAGCCAATCATCACAAGCCAAATTTGGGTGTGTGATTTGTGAGGTGCTTAATTTGTTGCTGTGTTTTAGCTGGCTGTAATCGCAGCCGGCTATCATTTATTGACGAGCGCTGTGCTGAAAGGAAGAAAACTTATGCTGGGACAGCAGTGTCGAGATGAAGAGAGGGGGGAGGAGGTAGAGGGAGCCTCCCTCTAGATCCTAAACCATGTGGCCTCGGCGATGCTTAGGTCCACACACATTTTCAGTGTCTGCTTGACTGCACACACCTCAAGTCTCACAAATTCACACCACATTTAAATACCACCGTGCACACGCGGTATTCACAGTGGATGCACACACGCGCACACACGCCAAAAGAACTCCGGTTCTAACAGTACAACACAAGCAGCTGCATAACAAGAGCCACTTTGAGCACGCAGGATTATCCGAATGTGCTCAACCCTGATAAGTGGCTTAATGCAACATTTCCATTGGACTTTTTTTCTGCTGAGGCTGAGACCCAGGCACACAAGAAGCACTACTTATAAAGTTAGCCAAATCGAGCTTTTTGGGATTATGCCGCCATGCATGCACTGTCATTTCAATGAGGGTGGGGACATATATATATATATATATATATATATACTGTATATATGCGGGAGAGAGAGAAGGAGGCAGATTGACAGAGGTAGAATGACCGCGAGAGAGGAGAAAAGGCAAAATGCCTCAGTGCATATTTAGCCTACCCTTAAAGGGATAGTTCAGAAGAAGTTTTTTTGACAAAAAGGTAGAATATATTACACAAATATCGTGAAGAAGCCATGGACTGACATCAAAAATTGACTCTCTCTTTCCGGTTTAAAAGTGAAGTAGGATGGAAGTAGCAGTGGACTCCATCGGAGTGGAACTCAAAGGGAAATCAAGCCTACTTCTCAACTGATTAATGATCCCATTTAGAGGAGAAGAGGTTAAAGCGTGGCACATATGAGTGGACACCAGCATGATTCACAGCTAGTTCTGTACAATATGTGCCTGGTGGCAGGCAACATTTTATTTTGCGGTTACAGAGTGCCATGGCTCCGGTCAAATAGCAAATCACAAGGTTTCAAGGTGGGAGTTTTGTTTTGCAGCAGAAAGACTACATCCATGTTTTTATAGCATCTATGTTAAGCAGCTCCTCTAAATGCAAATGTATACCAAAAACAAACAATACAATACAACTTCTGTTGTAAAGAATAATGGACTATTCTGCATTCTTATTTGGAAATATTGTTGCTGGAGTTGCCAATATGACCAGGACACTATTTCTTTCATGATTCGAAGATGTACAATCATCTTTAAAAAGATTAGACCAGGTACTGCATCAATTCCTTCCTGCCTCACATCACTCCTGGCCAAAAAAAAGTGCAAAAGGGCAATCCTTTGAATATGGCGATAAGATGTGTTTTATAAAAGATCAAAAGAACCTTGCTCTCCTTACAGATATTAGAAAAAGGTGGGGTTTAGTGCTACGGCTAAATGTAGCTTTAGTCTCCTAAAGCAGAGCAGTGGCAGAGAGGCTATGAGCCTTCAGCTCAGCACACTGCAATTCATGATTTATGCTCAGTCACGTCCTGGAAAGTTTAGTCAGAGGAAAATCAGCTCGTCTCTGAGTCTTTGAATGGGTATGTTGTCAAGGGGAATACCTGTAGGTCAATCTGATAACTCAACCTTGGGCCTGAACAGAAAGAATAGCTTCGGGGAGGCGAGCTGACGCGGAAAATACACTTTTTGTGATGCGACGATCAATCTGAAGTTACATCTCTGCATGTGACTCAAAGTTCTCTTCCTCCTTTTCCTCCATGGCAGACCCACATCAGACATTTCCTTTTATATCCACCACCAAGTTAAGCCGCAATTACTCCAGTGGTGTAATAAGATATTTGTCTTGTTTTATGTTGAAGATAAAAGAAGCACAAAAAAAAAGATAAAAGAGGACTTGTCTGGAGCAGAATTTCGGGGAACACAGTCAGTCGTCTAATTCTTACTGCTCCAAATCTGTCTCTATAGAGTTTAGTGTTAAAAGACAGGATGACACCAAGTAGGTTAAACTCATTTCTAGGAATAAATAGGTTACGGATTTCTCTCTGAAATAGGTTTAAATAACCACTTGTTAGATAACAGTTTCAAAGATCAATTACTATTAAAACAGTGTTTGATTATGGTGAAACCAGAAGTAAATGCAGCATGATACATGGATAGGGCTAGGTATCAAACTTCCTCTGCATCACTCAATATTGAAAATGTGTTGACCTTTGCTATCAATGACAGTGCCAAAGGTGTTCATCTCATCAGTGTCAGGCATGTTGAGAAGATCTTAAAGGGCACAAAATAAATAGAACTGTTTGGTGACCGGGATCATCTGAAATTAAAGAAATTCACTAACTTCACTAATGCCAGACTGCATCTCAATCTCATTTAGGTCTAGAAATGGAGTCGTTATCTGTCTGGAACACATTTCCCACGTTTTCCCCGACAAAATAATTGTAAGTATCTAACATTTGTCAGATTATAAACATTAGATATTTACAATTATTTTGTAATAAACAAAAACAATAAACAATAAAATAAGATATTTTTGAATGATTAAATCGATATTTTTGTTGCTTTTAAAAAGTGCCGTTTTGTTCGTGAAAAATCTAAATCTAATCTATCTCTGCTTTTTCATCACACGTTACTGTACTTGTCTTTCTATCATCGGAGCAGTTCAGCGATAAGCAGGTGCTGGCACAGATTTAGATTTCCTCTCTCCATTACATATGGGCCTCTGGGCTTCATTAAGGTTCATAGACAGGGCGGGGTGGGGTGGGGTGGGGAAGTCAGGGTGTGGAATTGGAAGGGGGAAAAAAAAAAGTAAAAAAAATGGAGAGAAAATTAATTTGTGGGTTCATATGCAATCCCAATGGGTTGGAGGCAGGGTTAAGGTTACACAATTAGTTGTAATGGTTAAGGTCAGGCTAAGGTGATCAGGAAATATGACCATGTCAATACATGCCCTCCCGTTTGTGTCCGAGAGGGCGTGAAAAGGAGTATCGATGAAAATATTTCACCTGTACTGTGATAATTACTGATAACATGACACTTTTTATTCAACATAGAACCTGAAATTGTAGATTCATGTCTTCAGAGCCAAGGTAACGCTGATTAAAATGAAAGCCTTGAGCGCCAATATTGTGCTTATGAATAAACATTCACCTGTGATCTCTAGGACTAGTATTTTTTTCCCAAAGCCATTCTTTCCTGTTGTCAAGGCAGCCGGTTGCATTTAAAAAGTGCAGTTTTGAGGGCTGTGCACTGCAATTATTGAAAGAAAAAAAAGATGATACACTGTGACATAGGCCTTAATTCAGAGATTTAGCCTTGTGTCTTAGCAACAATAAAGGAAAGGGAGGGAAGCAACGTTCCGGAGCTCTTCCGTTATTGATTTTGCAGAGTGAGGCGGTTTTTACTGCTGGCAAATGGGAAAGAGCTCTTCACTCAAACCTAACTCACTTCAAAGAGCCTACAAGCACACACTTGGGAGAATCAACTTCAATACTAATCAAATGTAAAGGAATACAGTGGAGTACGCCGTATTTATAGGCTTATCTTAATGATAGAGAAGTGATGTGTGAGGCCAGATCTAAGGAAATATAAGTGATACAGTGGCCTTTTTTCAGACTTGGCATACACGGCCTTTGGTGATCCAATTACATGTGGAAAGTCCCAATCATCACATTCAATAATGGGCAGGGATACATACGGCCACGTTTATTTAGCTGTGTGAACGAAAATGCTTCCCGGAACAAACCTAAGGTCTGCCTGCTCCGACGGCGTCGGTGCCTGCTGCTACGGTTTTATAATGAACCCAAAAATGTTTGGACACATCAAAGTTACCTATAAATAAATTTATTCCTAGCCATTTGTCACAATATTAATAAAGACTAATACACATAGATTTGCTCAGCGTCTACACAAATCCATACAACTGACAATAGCAACATTAAATGAGCTGTCTTTACCTGCACACAAAGCGAGGAAGTGAGATCTGATCACAAGTGGTCACTTGAGACGCATGTGGTGATGCATTCAGAAAAAGGTGTGAACAGATGTACTTGGAGCTGCCCACTTGTAATCAGATCAGTCAGGGACAACGCAGCCTTAAGTGTTAATTTTTCTTTGCAATCATTTGTAGCCAGGGTTTCATTTGTATTTGAACAAACTGCTCACTGATGACCACCCCCTCCAACTCCAGCCTCAGTCATCAAATCTCTATAACCTGCACTGAGAACAGTTCTCATGCAACTGGATCATCTCAAAGACTGCATGTAACAAATGTACTTCAGGTCTGAAAAGTGTAGTGGGATTAGACAAGCAGAGAGACCATCAGGGGGCGACTGCACTGGCTGCAAAAAGAACAGTCTATGGGAAAATGAGCCTATTTCTCACTACATAAACATTATCTTTGGGGAGTAAATGGTCTCAATTGCGACGTCTATATCTTAATTATTAGAACACATTTAGAGAAAAATAGATGCTAAAGCTCGGCACATGCAAGTGAACACCAGTGTGATTGACAGCTAACACTGGTCGAGAAGACGTCCTTGATCTTCAGTTTGTTTTGCAACCAGAAGACGATGTCCATATTTATATTAAGTCTATGGATCATCCATGATGCATTTTGATGCAGAGTGTGCACAAGGCCAATGACGCATTATCACACTTAAGACACCGACTCCTTTTGACACAAAGACAATCGTGCATACTTTCCTCTCAGATAAACACTACACAACGCAATTTGCCCGAGGCTCGGAGAGGCACAGGAACATTTTTAGCCGAGTTGTCTTCTGACTGAAACACCCTAGAGTCTGAGCAAGCAATAACAAGAAATCATCTCTGAATAAAAAAAAAGGGGGGGTGACAGACTGATCCAAGTGCTGTCGACTCTTGTGCATGTGTGTGCATAAAACATGAAAAGGCAGTGCATGGAGTTGATAGGTTGACATCACAATAAATATATAATTAGTATGCTCTAATGCCTGATCACAGCCAACAGCTTTTACACACAGAAGCCTGATTTCATGTAGAAGCAATTGTTTCATGCTCTAAATGGCCAAATAATTAATATGTACTATGTCTTTATGGCTTAATCTAAATGCCTGTGTCCACACTGCAGACACAAACCATTAAATTTAATGCCACGACACAATTCTAAACAAATTAAAACAAAGTGAGCAACATAGGCGTGCTGCCGTCTTGCGACTGGCCTGTTTTTCTCCAGAATTTTTGGAGAACACCTATCGTCTTCCATTTTCCCCATCACACACACATCCGTTATCCCAAAACACAAGCAGCACAAACAAACATCAGAATCATTATGCTTGCTTCACTCGTCAAAAGCCAGCTTTCGGCGGAATTTTCCATCATTAAAAAAACATTAATGAGGATGATTCAAATGGCTGTTATGAGAAGCCGGGACGGGGATATGAATCTCACTCCTGAATTGAATGCCAAAAGAAACTCTGTTGGCTTGTTGGCTTCAAATGTGCGCATGTTTTTGTGTTCGCTGTGCTGTGCTGCAATGTTGTTTCTGTGCTGCAATGAACACTTATGGAAGTGTGTGACACGGTAATGTTTGTTCTATGCGTTATCTGGCTATTGTGGTTTGGAAGCCGGGAAGCCTGCATTTCTGCTCGGTACAAATCGCAGCCCAACAGCGACGAAGAAGATTTTGAAAAACATGTCAAGCATCGATTTGTGGAGGCCTTAGCTCCAAAATCTGATATTTGTAAGTCGGCTGCAAAACATCATTGTATTTATGAGATAAAGTCTGACTAGGGAGGTCATTTTGTCTGAATGACTACGTGTAAATGCCCCTATTTTGAGAAATTTTCAATCAATCAATCCTGCCTGTCAACAGCATTTTCGGGGAGTCTGTAAGACAGCAATCTTTTCCAGCATGGTCCCATCATGGAGTCCCTCTCTATCTGAAAAGTGTTACAGTTTGTGATTTGGAAAACCATCATTCACAAGACAGAGTTGAACAGTCAACAAGCTCTGGGTGAGTCCATGAGCAACAGCTGCCTTCTCTCTGCGTGCAACAAAACTGATAACAATGGCTACATGATTTCCTCATCGACTTTATTGTACTTACTCAAAGAGCTGAGAACTTGGTAGGGCAGAAAATGTTTAACACTTGACACGGGATTAACAAATGAGTTCTCACTTTTAACAGTTGTACTTTGTGCTTAATTTAAGTGAGTTCAAGTGTGTCTCCTTCTTCTCTCGCTCTTACAAAGTCAACCATTTTATAGTGAATCTATTCAAATGAAACACAAAAAAGACAGATGTTCCAGTCGTGGTTTGTCTCTCAAGTGATCTCTAGTTCAGCACTGGGTTCAGCTGGGTCACATGTGTATAAATCATAGAGCCGCCCCCCACCACCACCCCCTAGGTGTACAGACCCAGTAGATCAATAGACTCAAGAGGGGGAAATCAACACTGCTTGTTTAAAGGGTGTGTTCCGGCCAATACTGAGCCCCGGGGCATCTATCGAGAGCATTTGGTATTCACACAGAGAGGGACAGGCACATATCTCTCGCTAAGTGCTTTACAAATGTGTGTTTGGCTAGTGGTGAGAAAGGAAAAATGGTATTGGAGTGCATGTAGAGCCACTGGGGGCAGGAATCTTGCTTAGAGATATTGTTTCATTCAAAGTGGATTATTGGCAATCACATTTATTCACATTTTAAAATCACCAGTTCTTACCTTTTTACCAATAAGTTTCTTCCTGAGGAACTCGCGGGCCTCGAACATGTAGGGGATGTCGTAGAGCGGACGGAAACGTTTGTCTTTGTCCTTGTTCTTCTCCTGCTAGAAAACAGAGGGAGCGTGAAGGGGGGATGGATGAGGCGGAGGAGATGTGAGGAGGGAGAAGACAAAATTGAGAGAAAGAGAAAAAAAAATGGGGAAAGTTATTCATGTTGCATGGCTTAACACATCTGCTACACATACAGACCTCTCTCTCACACACACACACACACAGTGCATAAACACAGACCAATACATAAAGTCCATCTGGACTCGGTCACACATCCACACACATTCCTGAAATACAAACATCTTTTTTCAGTGTCAATATTGTCACACTGCACCAAAAATGAAAAGAAAAGAGTCAGTTATCATGGACATGTGGAGGCAAAGAGACCTGAGTTAAACCGATGCATTTAGACGAGCTGGCACAACGTCTATGCGTACAAGTACACAAGATGTAGCCACGTATCACTCATTCACTCACACAGCTGCATAGATATAAACTTCCCTCAATACACTCACCCACTCCCTGACAGGAGCAGGCCACAAATAGAACCTATTTGCATTTTCAAAGGAGGGTTGTTTTTTTTGGTGTGTGTGTGTTGCTCCCAGGATGAAGAGACAAACGTGTGACAGGTGCCGTTTGTGTAGAGGCGGGATAAAAAAAAAAAAACAACAACCAGCAAATGACAATGACGCAGTAGGAAAATAAACGACAGGCGCTAAGAGGAGGAATAAGGCTATGAATGACAATGCCCGTATGCTTGCCACTGCTGCCCCTCCCACACTCCTCTATGAACGCCATCATTATCCGTCACACAAACAGAAGTAACACTCTTCCGAATTAGCAAAAAGGGGTTGGATTAATTCCTCGTTTCCACGACTCTTCAATGGCTTTTCATTCATTTTTAATGGCTCTCCATTTGTTCAGAGCTGCCAGGTGTGGTAGCAGCTGGGCAGATGGATGTGGAGAGAAGACACATGGCGAGCAAGGAGCGTGTGAACATGTGTTCGTATGTTGAAGCAGGTGCTTGAGGTCCCATTAAAGTCTTGAAGACTAATCTCGCAGGACAAACTTCACTGGAGATCTCCACAGCGAGCAACGTTTCAGTGAATGCAATTTCTCCTTTTGAAATACGGTTTATAGTTTGAATAAGTCAACATGACGGCACAGAGGCTACGCTGGACTGGCCCTGACTTGGGACCAGCGCAAACTGCCAAATCAACCAGCCAACGGAGTTTCCTAAACCTTAGCAGAAATGTAATAACCTTCAAGTTTAATAGCTTTCTATCTTTCTTTTCTTACTCCCTTGCTCTCATCCCTCTCCACTTTCACTTGCAGAGTCAGCACAGCATGGAGCCTCAGAGGTAAGTTAATCTCGCACATTGCAAAGTGGAAAATCCCACAATGCTCAGCCAAGAGCCGATGTCCTCCATTTTGCGTCAGCCGGGGCTTTTTTTAGGGTCTTTCATCCATATCAAGTCAGTTGCGGTGGGATGATGGGGCCTTTTAGGAGCACTGCGAGCCAGGAATCCTCCATTTTGTGCCCAAGCTGCAGCCCGAGCTGTCAACTGCTGGGGATGAGCATAACTTTTGCCAAGCCAACGTTGCTTAAGTGAAATCCTTCTTTTGGAGAATAGTATATTTATGTCATGCATTAACATAATTCCCAGACTCTGGATGATGGCGTGTTTGCAAACTGGGAGGCTTTTAGATGCCCCCGATTCATGACAACCTGTGCCATTAGAATTCTGACTGACCCATGTCAAACCAGGAGGATAACATCAACAAGCAACAACAAAAAAAAGACTAAGAAAAAAAAGTAAAGAATGAAGATAAGTGGGAGAGAAAGAAAAAAGAAAAACATTTCTAACTAATAAGCTGTTTTACAATGGAAACAGAGCTATGTCACTGAGGGCGAAGAGTGTAAATGTCAGCACTCTGTGCCAATTAGGCAAAAGGAGTGGAGAAGTAGACAAGGAGGACAAAAGGTACTTACTTCACCTCTTTTAAGGTCTATGGGGAATGGAGTGGGACCGAGTGGAAGACGGCAAGGTGAAGGAGTCAGAAAACAAGAATAGGAGACAATGAAAGGAAATGTTACAACTAAAAACACGGGCGGCCAAAGGTAGAGCAGACTGCCGATCACACACCAAGACGGTGTCCTACTCTGACAACCTTGCCGCTGCTGATAGCATCATGTCCTTATGATGGCGACCAGCTAAAAGGGTGAGGGAGGGTAGAATAACACAAGACTGGTGGTGGTTTTTAAATGGCAGTCAGCAAAAGCTTAAGCACAACCACAAATCAATGGTGCCAATTGATCGCAACAACTGTCCAATATTTCACAATAGGCCTGGTCTGCTTTGTGTTGCAACTATTAAGAGGTCCAACATCAGTTGCCATGGCACTGTAGGGGATATTAAGCATCCCCCCTGACAGTTAAGTGCGATTCAAACTGTGTGGAAAAAGTGTAATGTGAAAAGTCTAATTGTTTGACTCTGCACGCAGTTTAAACTTCAGTATACAGACGCAGATAAACCGACAACATTACCGTCATTAAATTACTACAACAAGGTAAAAAAATCTGCGTTTATGCAGTAGTGGGAAGGTTAGAGACAGAGGAGAGAGGCACTGCTATGCCTCAACCGTGACCCAGTAACAACAGTTTGCTCTTAGTATCCTCCAGGGGAGTTCTGTTCTATTTGGGGGTAGATTCCTTCGTTCCAAATTATCCAACTAAAGCTCAGGAATCATCCCTAACTATCGCAGAGGCATGACGCGAGCTGGATTGTACAGTGTCGCAGGGCTGCAGGGGCTGGGCTGCAAATGTGTGGATGCTATGACTGGAGGCATTTGTAAATTCTGGAGCTTCAAGGGTGAAATCATGACTCAGGAGCACATCATGATTTGTGACGGTTGGCTGCGGTATTAGGGGATTGTACAGTAGTAGGCATTAGTTTTGCACACAGAATCAGTTTTTACCCCTGTGTTAAAATCTGAAGTGCAGTGTTGTGACACTTTTTAACAACTGTCTGTCAAAATTCAGTATTGTGAGCCTAATAATCTTAACTAAGCATGTACAATCATTAAAACGGCTGCAGAGGGATTGAGTGGAGAGGGGGAGACAGTAGAGAGAGAGAGAAACGGGGAGAGGGGAAGAGTTTCCTCAAGCAAAACAATGAACAATATCACTGGTTGTAGTAATACAACACAAAATCAAATTACAATTTCAGAATTGTTACCCATAGAGTGGAATACAAATAAGTCATTACCGAGCCGGCTTGAACTGATCTCAGAATAAACTGGAGAATAAAAAGGGAACTCAGAATTGAATTACCTGTAGGAACAAAAAAAAAAAAGAAAAAAAAGACATTTGATTTATGGTTAACTGCTTAGAGACCAGTGAGAGTAAAATTACTGGGACAGGTGGGACAGGTTGCAGCCTATGTTCTGAATCGGCCATCCTTAATAAGGATGTCAAATAATAAAGAAAAAGGTGAGTTCAAGCGTCAAATTGAAATCCTGGGCAAGGCAGTAATCCTTACTGCGTTGGGCTCATATGTGCAGAGCTGTGTTTCTAATTTTTGGAACAGACGGACGGTCAGATCTGCCCTGGAGAGAGACACGGTGGTGCAGTGTAATTCCAACTGCAGAGCTTTAAAATTGTGGGGGACTTACAAACTATTGAAAGCACAGAGGATGTTTGCATGGCTTACACTAGTTAATAATGAACATGCTGCATTTGTCTTTAACCCATAGGCCTGCATTTACAGATGTCAGGTGTCAAAACAAGGTCTGCTCATATGTGTTCTGGATAATACTGTAACCTGCATCTATCCAAAGCAACAAACACTAGTACGTTCTTAACTTCAAATGAAGCCTCCGGACTATCGCCCTCTCCTGCAGTAACAAACACAAGCAAGCCAAGCCCTTGCTTTTTAAACAGTGACAGCCAAACAGTGCAAAAGGAGCCAAAAGATATCCATCCAGTAGCGAGGGAGGCTGCTGGCGACCAATCTGCCTCGTCTGGGCCAATGGCGCACAAATGAGTCATGCAGCGATGGGGGACACTCCTCCCTAGTCATCGTCCACCAAAATCTGAGGTCAAAGGATGTCACAGTGCCAGACTGAGGCAAGCTAGGGGAGCACACATGGTCAGACATGAGTTGAAGAATGGGAACATAAGAGGGTGTGTGGAACAAGGACAAGACACAAAGAGTGTTTTAAAATGGTTCACTAGTACGGAATCTTCACCCAAACGTATGGGCTTAAGCTTCCGTGCCATTTGGGACTCGTTTGTTGGCGGTCATCTTCTTGGTTTCGTCTTCCAGTCCCACAAGACTTTTGTTTGCTACAGTTTCCATTTTCTGTTTGACAGAATTTAGATAATAGCCAACGTCTTCATTTTCTGTCATTACATTTGAGCATCCTGCGTTACACTAGGGATGATAACTGAATAAACTAAAACCAGCAAGACATACTCCAGCTATTATATTCTGCCTCCTTTTCTGAGAATCTTGAAGATGTGGCATCGCATACAATATTGTGCATAGAAACTAGCAATGAAACATTACTTTACAGTTGCTGTTGTCATTTGGCTCTTTACGAGGCTTCCATACACAGAGAAAATGTCTTAGATATTGTCAAATTCTAAATGCATACTTTGCCAGACTTATTCTACCTGAGCTGAAACCAGTGTATTTACAGAAATGCTGATCAATGTCGGATGTTGTACTAGAAAAATAAAGTAAAAATAAGGAGGAGACAAAAGAGAAAAAAGGGTGGAGGGGAGAGATAGATGATTTATGGGAGGCAGCAGCAAAGAGATGAAAGATGGACGGCGAGACTAAATCATCCACAAAGTCGTCATGCACCCAGAGGTGGACTGCAGAGAGGTTAGTTGAGTGGGCAGGGCTGCATGGCGTCAGGATGAGCCACAGTCATTGTGTTGCCTTACATAAAGGACAGTGCGTTGACCTCTGTATGTGCTCCATCAGCACTGTCCTGAACCCTTACTTTAACCACATTAGCAGCACACGCGCACACACACGCACACGCACACACATTAGAATGATACACACAAACAGCAGAGGCTCGAAACATTTGCATCGTCAGAATCAATAAGTGAACGACACAGAAATGCATATCAAAAGCAATCCGTGTGGAAACTAATGCCTACAAACCCATAACCTTATCACTAACTGTTACAACTCAGCTCCTTCTAAGTCAATCCTAGTTCGTTTGCTCGGAAAGTCCGGTTCGTTTGGGGAGGTGTGAATGTGCAACCAAACTCTGATCCGCACCCAAGAGGCGAACTCTGGTCCGCCTAAAAACGTAGGTCTCGGTTTGCTTCAACTGAACCAAATGCAGGAATCTACAAGACTACAACACAGGGCATTGTGGGTAAACACAACCATAACATACGCACATGTAGAACAATAGCCGGGGAAATGGCTGTCTCATGTTCACATAAAACGAGGATTTGATGCAGCTCCGTGTTTTGCTCTTATGTGGCAGCAACAGTAGTTGTCCTGCATTAACCAACAGATGAGTGAGTTTTGTCGATTTCTGTCTCGTCTTCTCCTTCACTAATTCACGATGCAGCGCCGCCTCAGACAAGGAGAAGGTTCACTTTCACCAAAGTGTGAAAGCAAACTCGGACAGGCTGAATGTTGCAACCCCAAACTGAAGCGAGTCCCCAATCGTACAGAGTCTAGAGTTGACTATTAGGTGTGAAAATGACCTAAAACACAGAAGGTTCTTGATATTTGGCCGATTACAACCAATCAAGAAGTAGATGAGGGCAACTGCTTTATCTTCCACAGGTCTCCCGTTTGAGACTAAAATGCAGCAATGGTGTTTTTTAATTATTCAGCGTTGGAGGCTCTAAAACCACAAGGCACAATGTATGCATCCGTTTTTATTCAAAGTATTGATTTACGGAGACCTCTGACAGTAGTTAAGAAGCACGTAATTATGCATCCGCATGTCAAAAACCCCTCTTAACCTTTGCCCACCAGCAATCCCACAGAAGTCAGAACCACTCAAAACATAACAAACATCAAGCAAACTCAGGAAAAGAAAAAGATAAAAACAGAGAGGAAGATAACAATAATAATAATAATAATACAAGTGACGAGATAAATGAAATCCAACTGGATAATTAGATAAGTAAATAAAAAAGGAAGGGTGCAGGATTATGGTATAAGCTGTTTTGTTGGGCACAGGTAGAGCAGAGTAATCTTAATCGTCTTTCAGGTTCAGAGATAAGTTAGGGGCGAACAAATTCTAAGGGTTCCATGTCTCTTATAAGAATGTGTGAATTCTTAAATGAAAACTTAGCAGTACAGATGTATGCCTGAGCTTGCACACGAGAGAGAAAAAAATAATCAAAAATGGGGGAAGAAGCGAAAAAGGAACGAGAAGCTGGAGAGAGGGAGAGAGAAGAAAAAGCTGACTCCAACTCCCATGCTCAAAATAACAAATGATGATATGCCAGAGCTGTAACACTGAAGGAGGAAGGGTGGGTGAAAACAAAATGAAGGAACACGAATACAAAAGCAGTACAAGTGTGGGGGGGGGGGCATGTGCGCCCTCTGTTTTGCTGCAGCCAGACACCATTGGTCCACCAATCTGTCATTCTGAGCACAATTAGTATAGTCGTGAGAGCAGAGGGGGCGCTCTGTGATGTGCTGTTAGACGACTAAGAGCAACCAGAGGAGGTGATGGGAGGGAAAGGAGATGGAGGCTTGGCAGAAACTGTCACAGTTCATCAGTGCACTGGGACGTCGCATCTGGCCTTTCGGCCCCTGAACGTCACACCCGCACACACGCACACACGCACACCCACAACACATAAACATCCTTGATTGAGGTATGTACAGTCAAACGGTGCACGTACAACTGACACAAGAAAACGACACATGAATATAAGACGTACACAAACGATTGTCACAACATGTAATTTCCTCGAGGTAAAGAGGCAACAGTGTTAACATGCACACATGAGGAACATCTCCATATACCAACACACACACACACACATTCAGCACATGCCTGTGGAATCCATGTTTGTGCACACACTGATGGCAGTTTCCAAGATGATTCCCAACATAGGCTAATGCAGCTTAACCAAGCATATCGGTCTGTCTCTCTCCCTCTGTGTGTGTGTACGTGCATGTGTGTGTAAACTGTGCTGTAAACCGTGATGCATGTCTTTGTGTCTGTCTGCTGTTGTCAGCAAAAAGTCAGCTCCCTGTGACAGTGTTAGCCAACATGACGTCAGTGTATGTTGATACCTGCTGCAAAGTCAGTAACCAGAAGGTGAGCATTGCCTGTTTGTGCACATGTAAGAGGCATATTTATTGTAATAGCAGGTACAAACACTTCTTTATTGTTGTTTAGGCAGGGTGGAGAAATCCCTCAGGTTTTAGCCACGGGTGCCAAAGCGTTTCTTTTTAATCACTTTTGGCAGCTCGGCACCAATATTTGGAAGTGCTGCACAATACATTTGATTGGCTATCAAAATAGTTGAAAACTAGGAGTGGGATGAAGCATTAATCTATCAATAAGATCGTCGTCGTGATGAGTGAGATATGATAATTGATGTGTTGGTGCGACAAAATTGTATTTCTATTGGAAAAAGAATGTGCTCTAGATTTTTTTTCCCCCCTCACACTAATTTGACTCACTGATGTCACTTCATGAATCCTTTTTTAGCACAGGATTGAGGGTAATGTGAAGAGAAGTGAAGTAGCCAACAGGTCAATTCTGTAAATTCCATGTACATTTTCTTCACTAAGACAGATATGATTGAAAAATCTAAATCACAGAACTACTCTGTTGTGGTATTGTTACCCTGAGCCATAAATCGTGTATTTGTACATTGGGATTCCTACCTCTTTTGAGTTTGAGAAACAGCAATAGGGAAGGCCTTTACAAGATAACCGTGTCAAGAAGAGAATAGCTTCCACTAACACAATGTGAACTGCCATATCTGCATCTGTAAAGTAGTGAGGACAGGGCATGAAATTAAGCTCCCTTCCTCACCAAAGGTAATAGCTCACTTAGCTAATTTAGTCATCTGACATACAGGTTTGCAGGGCAAGGGGAGAGTGGGGATAAAATTCCTCATGCATAAATATTTAAAGTCCTTATTTAGTTTAGAGAAATAGAGGAAATTCCAGTGCTTGTCTCGCTCTCTCTGTCGCCTTTGCTCTGTCTTAATAGTCCAAGGGTTCATCTTAGTTAGCCTCAGTGAAGCCATCACAACTCTGCTGCCATAGCGACGACACTCAGAGCTGAGCCAAAAGCATCACGGACAGGCAGGCGGCTCTTAAGCTCGCAGACAGAAATAACTAGCTAACAAACAACTCCGGCAGTACCACAAACAGCTCTTATTAAAAAAAAAAATACAAAATGTAGCAACAGTTTTAATGCGACACCGCCACCAGCAGCAGCAGCAGCCAAATCTTCTGTGTCTGACACTTATATCTAAAAATGAAGACATTATGGATGAAAACTTGATATAATGTGAATTGCAATTCAGGTTTATAAAAGATCAAATTAGAGCTGAAAGTCCTCATTTCAACAGACCACATCCTGAAAGCTGTGTGCGACATCCATTGTGGCGGCAGTAAAAAAAAAAAAAAAAGAAAAAAGAAAGAAGAGGGCGTGACAAGTGAACAGAGGGATGGATTCAATTTAACACCTGCACAAGACATACAAGCATTCACATCTGGGCTCTCTCTCTCTCCCGACCCACAACATAGGGCAGTTTAATGAAGCACAAAACACATACTGTTGAAGCATCCGGTGCAGGCAGAGAGGAAAAAAAATAGAGACAGGCACTGAAAGAAGAGGATTAAAATAGAAGAAGAGAGAGAGCAATGGTGAGAGAGAGAGAGAAGGATATGAAAACAAAAGTAAAGATGAATTTGAAGGAGGAAAAGGAGCAGTGAGTAAAGCAGGTAAGTAAATGAGTGAAGAGAGAGAGACTGAAAAAGGACCAGGCCATAATTGCTGGCTGTGGACGTGCACAGCAACAAGAGAAAGGAGCAGAAAGACAAAATGGAGAGGGGTGGTTTTTTGCCTGTAAGGTAGTTATAGTCACTGAGAGCCAAGTAAAAGGAACACATATGCGATGCAATGGTGCAGGCCGACAGACTGACCACAGTGTTCCCCCCATCCCCCCCCACACACACAGAAGAATAGAAGAAAGGGACCAAAGGGGGCTGAAGAGGAGAACAGAGGTAGGCAGAGAGAGAAGAGTATCTTAATGATGCAAAGCACTAACTGCACCAGAGGAGAGAGAAAGGGACAAGGATGGTGGGGAGCAGGCAGGGAATAAAAACTAAAAACTAGACGCCAATAAAGAGGGAAAGATAGAAACAAGTAAGCCATAAAACAAAGAAGAGGCAGAGAGGGAGTCAATAAAACAAACGCAATCAAAACACAAAAAAAGGGGCAAACATTCTGCAACATAGGCAGAAAACACAACAACCTCTTTTTTTCCCTTACTACTTTTAATGGAGAAGCAGAGACATAAATAGATATTACAGCAAACACCGTCAGCAACAGATGTGTTCAACCAAAAGGGAGGAAATCCATAAAACCACCACGGTTGTGACACTAAAACTTTCTACTTCATTGAAAGGACATTTCCACTGGAGGAGCAACAATTGATCAATCATCAATCAATCGGTTACTAAATGAATTAATATTTTGATTTGTGAGTTCACTGATTTTTCAGCTTCTTAAATGTGAATATATTCTGGTTCATTTGTTCCGTATAACAAAAGAAAATCATTAAAACGGAACAAATTTTGGTTTGTGGACAAAACGAGACATCTGGGACCGTCGTCATTTCGAGTTCCGGTAAACTCATCAATAATTCTCGAACATTTTATGACTTTTTATGGACCAAACAACTAATCAGTGAATCAAGAAAACAATCGTTAGTTGCAGCCCTAATTTCCACAGGCCCAGAGTCTGTTATTTACGACATTATAGCATTTTAGGAGAGATAACAAGAGACAACAATCTGATCGAATCACTGTTTATAATTGAAAGTTTCACTGGTAAAAATGATGTTATGTCAATCTATGACTGCCTTTATAATTGGAGTTGAGGAATAAGGAGCAATGGATGGAGAGAGAGTAAGACTGTGACATTGACTACAGCAGACGTCTCTGTGTAAGTGTCACCACACACAGGGAGATTTAATTCCAGACATGGACTTCAATAAATGCACATCTCCCCTGCACTCGCTGTAAAAGGTATATAAGCATGTATGTGTGTGTGTGTGCCTTTCCACAGTCTTTCTGAGAATACGGAGAGTGTAAAGAGGGAGGGGGGGAGATCGATCAGCCTCACTCTCTGCAGTGCTGCAACCAATGGGTGTGTGCAAGTGTTTCACCGTGTTTGCATGTGCCCCCCAACTACAGGGGCGCCACCAAGTGGTCAAAATTATACCCAGGCTCATTTAGAAGGGAGGAAGAATAATGTGGAAGGAAAAAAAAAGAGGAGGGCGTGACAACTGAGCAGAGAGATGGATGCAACAGGGAGAAGTAAACAGCTTCTGTCTGACTTAAAATGAAGTAACAGCAGTGACACCGGTCGTCTCTCTGGAGTTTCTAATTACCTGGCTGCCCACGAGCTCTCCCACACGTCCACAACATTCACTCACCCACCCACACACACACACACACGAGCATTCACTCACTCTGTGTGCAGAGCTGTTTTACAGACATGCACGCAGAAGGATGTGTGGGTTTAATTGTACCTCTCCCTCCATTCTGGGGGGCCGAATGCTGGACAGGTGAATGGTCTTGTATTCCCCGGAGTTGAGCTTGACAACCATGGCGTCGGCATTTACCACTTGCATCACCTGCAAGGACAGAGGAACAAAGAAGAGGGTGTGGTTTGAACACAAAAGCATAAAAACAAAAATACATTACACAAGTTGAGATTGATTTCAGGGTTCTCATAAATCTGTAAATCTCTGGCAGAAACTCACACCCCTGCAGTGTCACAGCACAACGAGGGGGGGGTGGGAAGACTTGCACTGCATTTTGTGAGCAGGCAGACTATAAGAACGATGGGAAGAAAAGGAGCAGGTGAAGAATAAATGGAGAGGAAGAGCTATTCAAAGGCATGGGGAGACTGACAGTGCAGATCGTGAGCTGTCACGAGCAGAAGACACCGGGAGCAGGAGAAGAAAGAGTGATCTTTGAGTGACTGAGTAAGTAAGCGAGCTAAGTCCTCCCAATAGGCCGACAAGGTTTGGAGGACAGAAGGAGGACGTTTCGCTATCTGGGGGATTGGCACCACTAGGGAGGAAGAAAGGGAGGGTGGGGGGGGGAGAGAGAGAGAGACAGTGCAAGAGAGAGCTTTAAAACACAAACATCCTGTTAAAGAGAGACTGATAGAGCATTGCACAGCCCTCTGCCCAAAACTTGCTGGCAGCACTTTGTACTGGTGACCTTTACAAGTGTAACCAAAGATACTGAAATTTATGATTGGCATTTAAACGCTTTTCTCCTTATCAGAGGTGGCCGTCACACTTTTAGAACAGGTACAGCAGAGTGTGAATTTGAATGTTCAACAGTTACAGTTTTTAAGGCCTTTGTGCATCAGCTGCTGCTGCTTTTTATTTGTGCACTGATAATATTTTTAAAACTGAAATGTAGCGAGTCAATGTGGGCTCTGCCATAAGCGGCGGAATTTCAGTTTTTAGACCGAGGTGGATTTTTGGCTTTCGACTGGTGGCCTAATTTAACGAATCAGAATGTATTTTGTTGATATTTAAATATGCATATGCAACATGGAGCCTTTCTTAAATCTTTAAACTGTATAGACATGGACAATACGTCCTTCCTGACACAGTGACGTGTTAAAGTTTTACAGTCTTTTCTTTAGTTTGTTTTGTCTTTTTATACAGGAAAATGACTCGGAAACGACTCATCACCGGAAGCCGACTACATCCATTTCTTCCCCCAAAGAACCTTATTATCCTAAGTATCGATTTGCTTCCTAATTATAGACAAAATCCTGTCCTTTTTTTACGTTGCTGTTGATGTGCACGGGATTTTAGAGTTACCACTAGCTCACAATGAGGGAAATCACACAAACAAAAGCATAATCTTGCCTTCAGGTGCTAACATTCTCTTTACTGGTAAAAACTGGAGGAATAACAATGGAGTGTAGAATAAATATTAGTGACTCAGCCTAGTCCATGTAGAATGTGTGTCTCACTGTGCCTTGTTAAAAAAAAAAAAGACAGATTAGAGGTTTAATGCGACTGAGATGAAGGAGGCATCCAGCGCCTTTAAGTAGGCTGAGAAATCAATTGCCCTACACATGTTTCCTCCCACGTGTGTATTAAATGGCCTCATCATCAGTCAAGCCCGAGCTCATATGTAGGCTGCGCTCGAGCTGAAAGTCCTAAAAGTGAGAGATGCAGGTCTGAGCTGCGTTCTGAGGTCTGTGTGGGTGGTTTTGTGCTGGACTTTGTGGTAGAAAAACAAAACATTTAAAAAAGAAATAAAAGTGTTATTACGTTTGATTGAGGTATACAACAAGACAAATCCAGTTGTGTCAGAATCACAGAGAGATTCATTACATCGTGGAATACAAATCAGACTGCCACTGCATTTGCCACCAGAGAACAGAAATTAGACCGGCCCACGTGCTAAATAGGCTGCCCATAACAGCAGCCAAAATACATCATATACTAATCACTGAGCTGAGTGGGGGAGATACATAGGGAGCAGAGGGGAGGGAGACGGGGAGCGGTGGGGTGGGCTGTAATGAGTAAGTGCAACGCGGAGCATGCATGCACACCAACCTACACAAATTCGCACTGTAACAAGGTCATCGTGTGGCCGGCCCAAGTAAACAAAGTATGAGAGAGAATGTGGCAGCAGCAGAGGAAAATGGCTCAGCATTTACTGGCTAATTACCAGCTAGAGGAGGCACGATGAAGGAGGACAGATCTACGCACATCGAGAGAGAGAGAGAGAGAGAGGGGTGGGGAGGTGGGGGGTTAACAGAGACGGTGCGACGCACCGTAATCTCTCGGCAAATATCACCGGAGCAGACGCAGACAGAAACGATGTAAAATAGATAGAGAAAAAAATTGAGCCAAAAGTCTTCGCAAAGTAGCTGCCATGAGGGCTGAGTGAGCCGGCAAAGAACACAAACAGGGTGGGCAGCATGACTCACTGGTCTGATCTGACACTCGAGGAGAGATGGGGATCTACTGCCACCCTCTGCCCACGGCCGACATGACATCTGCAGTGGCCAAGATCAGTCATGGCACATGAGGAGGATCTTGGCTACAGTTGGGGAACTTTCGGGGGTTGTCGTTCGAATCCATTAAGTTGGTGTTTAACCACAGGGCCGAGCAACCGGCTTAGTCAAGACTTACTCATTACACGTGTTGGATGAACTCCCTCACAAAGAAACACCTATAGCGGTGTTTCCGTATCACTGCCAGCAGAGGTTATTTGTCAGACAAATGACATGGTTTCACAAGAAGTGGCGGTGTTTTGATGCCATGATAAAGCCCTCGAGCTGACATTTATCCACTGGGTGCTGCTGAAAAAACACCCTGATGAGCATGTAATGCTTTATGAGGAAAGATCTAAAAATACTGTTGCCCTTCCTCATTACAGATTTTGACTACGACATGAACCAATTTACCCTTTTCTCATGATGTTAACATAAAAGTGACTTGTACATATGTTTAAAAGTCAGACACAGTGGTTAGAAGAGCAGTAGACATGTTATTTTGAACTGCATCAGCCACACAGAGGCTCTTATATTCTTATATTCAGGTGAACTATGTAAAGAGGTGAAAACAAAATGAAAATTGCATTTTGAAACAATTAGACTAAAATGTAATGACTCATTACTTTGTGGTCAAATCAAATTATAGATCATTAAATGTAGAACTAAAATGTAGAACAATCAGCCTATTATTAAGCATAATCAAGGAATTATTTTCTTGGAATAGGTCATTTTATTTTTCATGTATTTTTACCATATTGGGATGGAGTTTGTGAGCCTAAAATGCAAAAATAGCCAAGATCCTTAAAAGCTAATGATGAAATGCTGGTGAAGAAGTTTTCACCACGTCACTTTTTATCTCTCACTTCGCAGGTTGATGGTTAACCAGGGGGAGAGGAGGAGAGGAGAAAGGAAAGGGGGAGGCAGAGGGGGGTGAGGAAGACTGTTGGGACGTGGCCTACATCTGCTTCTCCAGTCTCTACAGAGATGGAAGGGGGGAGAGAGAGAGAAAGAGAGATGGAAGGATGTGAGACAGTCAAACAAAAAGATGCGTCAGCAGGATTGACTTGTGGGGATTGGGCCTCCTTTGGCTCTCCATTCCAGCCGTCACTCAGGTAATAAGAAGTGAAAAGCAGAGTGGACGAGGAGATGGGGAGGAGTGTGTGATGATGGGACTGATGGATAGATGTGTCCCTGGGAGAGTCATTGCAGTGCAATATTAGGTGCCCGGCAAATGTCACAGGGATGAGAGGGGGAAAAAGTGGTGAGGACAAGCCTGTCCGATATGTACTTAGCTTGAAAACAACTCAACCATTTGCAAGGTCAGCAAGACATTTTCCGGCAGAAGTGCAAGCCACTTTAAAAGAGTTTTAGAATCATGTGATCCTGCCAGATAGGTTAGGTTAGATTAGGGTTATGATCGTGTCCTTAAAAGAGAAAAAAAAACAACAGTCTTCTACTCTGAGGTGACACTACATAAAAGGCCCCCCAAGTACAACGGTTGACAGCTTGTATTAAATTAAAATGTGTCTTGTTTGTGTCTCTTGTGGCCACACAAGATCAGATCTGGATATAATCAAATTTACAAAGACATCATTTCTGTTCAGGTAAAAAAAAGATTTTTTTAACGACTGTACAAATGTGTTCGCGCGCGTCCTTGTGTGCGTGCACGCGTCCCCGTGTGTCCGCACAAGAGACGGACAAAGAACTTATAGCTCATGTTGATCGGAGCTGATATTGTGGAGGTGGTGACAAATACATCAATGGAAAATCCATGGCTGCTCAGGAATGTGGACAAACACTCCAAACACATATCTGAACTTAGTGAGATGGGGGATGTGATTCTGCTACCCAATGAACGTTGTCCCAGGCGGTGCTGAGGCTTTATAAATCCTTGAAAACAAACCAACTAATAAAAACTAATAAAGCCACATCTGACAAAGACCGCGCCTCATCTGTGGCTTCTATGGGGCAGAACGTAGTTGCGAGTTGGGATAGAGAAGACGGAAACAGTCCTGCAGAGATCAAGGAGTGCATTCAGATTTAACTGGGGGCATCAACAGTGCAGTAATGTAGCAGAGAGAGAGATATCAGGGAGGACACACATAGTTTTGGGGATCTTGATTGGCTGTTCTTTTTCTGACTTTTTCCTTATGTCTTTTCATCCTTCTCCCCCCAAGTCTCCCTGCAAGAAGACACTTTTTGGTTTCTTCTTCAACTCTCTACCTTTCTTTATTGCTGTTTTCCATGCACCCTCCCGAGCTCACTGCCAAATGTTACCCCTCATTTCCCACTGCCCACAACCAAGCGTCTTTTATTGAGGGGGTTCAGAAAGATCTGAGAGCAGCTCACACTGACAACATTAATGTTTTATCCCCTCTCTAGCCTCTTCCCTCCGACTCAGGAAAAAAAAAATACACATGCACAGTTTCTCTTTTGTGCCATCTTTGTGAGTGCATGCAGTTTATCAAATTCATTCTGTAAGCAGATTGCCAAAGCAACACCTTTTATGTTACCCTCGGGCAACCAATGAATTTTTCAGGGTCTTAAAAGTTCAGGGTCTGAAGAGAGCAAACGCAGACAAAAGACAAACTTTGGGGGTATTAGATTTTTTTTCTCCCCCTACATTTCTGAGAAAAACATGCGTACTGAAGGGAAGAGTCATGGGGGACTAGATTTAAAAAATTGAAAGCTGATGCTCTATAGCTAGAAGCGCTTTATGATGTTAAGGCGATGGATTGAACCATATAATATGTCATCTTATAGTGAAAATAAGGTTAGACAGTATTACCGAAATGTATCGAGGAGCCCATCTTACATGATCTGATGTAATTTGTGCTGACAATTTGGAGGGAGTATGCGTTGCACATGATATTAAGGACACTTCTTTCCCCTTGGAGGCCTTAGTCAATAACCTCCAAAGCTAATATTTCTAGTTCTTGGCTGTTGGGGGTCATTCTGTGCAACTGCTACAGCAAACGCCAGCGATTTGGCACTAATTTGACTGGGGAGTGTTTCAAGGTTCCTGTTAAGTATTCCTCCTCATACTTTTGGTGGAGGGATTTTGCTCTTTTCTTTTTATTCAAAGAGGGGGGGGGTTGCAAATGTGAAAATAAGAGGTGTCAGGAGGATATAAGTCATTAGAGGCCTCAAAGTGGCTCTGCTTTTTGCTGCAGTGCTCGCAGAAAATTGGAAATGCTGCAGTAGACATCAAGAGGTGGAAGCCGGGGAAATGGCCGGCACTGATGCAAAATCTTATTCATACGGCATAATGTCTTAAAGTCGTTTGGAAAGTTCCATATATTTCTTCGGCTTTTTACCTGTAGCGTTTAGATTTAATGCAAATTGAGAAAAAATATTACATCCGAGGTCAGAAGAACGGCATTACGGAAAGATTACACAGGGACAGCATCTCCACTGATGGGATACAGCCTATGAAAGTCCTATCAAGAGCTCACCTTGGCAACAAATTGTCTGTCCTTCTGGTCCAAGTTGGCTGTGGGTGCCACATAATCCCTCCAGATACGGACCTTGCGCTCTTTGGCGGATCTGGCCAAGAACAAAAGTCACATCATCATCATCATCATCATTAGGAGTAGTAGTTCTGAACATTAGCTGGACATGAAGACACAAATAGATCAATCTAGTGACAAAACAGCATTCAATTGGCTAGAAAAATATTCATTAAAGTGAGAGATTAGCCAACAATCACGGCGGCAATGACAGAATGAAAGTCACGCCAGAGTCATTATACACCGACCATCTAATTCATCTGCGTGTAGTTGATTTGCTCATTACATCTTTCATCGAATCAGTGATTTCGAGATCCAAATATGACTTTAAACGGGTTTTGACATTTTCCTCTGTTAGCCGAGCATAAGCTCAAGCATGATAAGACTGCTCGCCTGCCACCAATTTAAATGTTAAATGAAATTCTTATTAGAAATGAACAAGAAATCAATTCAAGAGTAGGAATTAAAGAAGCACCGTCCTCCTATTACAAGTCAGTGACCCTTCAAAGTGACGGGTCACTGAAGATTTTCAGAGCCGTTATTTTAAGATAGAAAAAAAAAAATCAGCGTGTTGCTTTGACTTTCTGTGGACAGCCGATGAGTTTGTGCACACCTTTCAGCAGCTCGGAGTTTCTCGGCTCCCTGGGTGTAAACGGCCATGGACCAGTCCACACAGCGGGCAAAGCCTTCCTTAAGCAGGAGTTCTGTAATATTACCATTCTGAGAGCAAAGGGGACAGAAAAAAAGTCATCATTAATGAGACCAAAAAAACAGAACCAGAACAGAGACTGAACGTCGCCCCCTCAGGTCTCACCGGGTGAAGGATGGTGCCCAGGATGATCTGGTTGGGACAGCTTTCCAGGATGATCTGAACGTCTCTCTGCAGAAGTCGGGACTCAGTGAAGAATTTGGCCTCTGCTGCAAACGACTCTGGTGTCTCTGTACCGTCCGCTTCCCGCTTGAATGAGGGACACTGGAGAAAAAATAACAGAGTATTTTGTGCACACACTTGATACGACCCGTTTTTCCCATGTACTACTGCTGTCCTCTTTTTTTACCATCACCTTGATTTACATCCCATCTGTATTCTCTTTTTGAGTGTGGCAAAGCGCCAGGTAGATAAACATAACAGGCACAACGAGTGGAAAGTCCTTTGAACGACGAGGAAAAAGAACACCTTGAAATGGATGCAATATCTTCAAGTGGGAGATGAAAGAGATTAGTTATCTGGAATGATCCATTGGCAAAGCCGGGCTTTGTGAAGGAGACAGATGGGGGAATTTGGTAGAGCGGGTATGACACTGTGTGCTACCCGTGCTCCTCGTCATTTCTGCCATCTCTGGACTATAAAACAGTTTGTCAACAAAAAGGTAAAGCAGCTCAAATGAAAAGTGTAAAAGAACAACGGTTACCTTAACTCCAGACAGCATGACTGTGACCAGGTAATGGTCAGGGAGCAGCAAGGCACGGACAACACTGCCGTCACGCACATGCTCGATGATGGCTGAAAAGATAAGAGCGGAGCGTTCAAGTGTTGAAAGTGGGAGACGAGGAGACTTACAATTAGCCTCAGACTAGTGATTTGTTGTTGTTAGGTACATAAGGCGTCAACGGTGAACGTCAGTATCTGAATTATTGAAATGAATTTCTGAACCACGTTTTCAATTTTCTTCATCCGGAAAAGATTACAGAGCATTTTATTTTATTTTTTCAAGCAATCTCCTGCTCATCGATCTAAAAAAATAAATAAAAATAATAATACCTGTTATCTGCTGACAAGTAAGCAAAAGCAGTAAGTGTTTTTCTCGAGGCTCGCTTTCTGATACTCTCACACAACTGTATACAGGGGGAAAGGGCCTGCAGTGTCCTTCCTCAAGTACTAATATAAACCTGAAACTCAACACTAAGAATCATAAAGCAGAGTCACATCAAATGCCACAAAGTTACTTTTAAAATATAAATCTTTGCTACAACTTTTATTTATTTAACAGTTTGCAATGGTTAATTTACAACCTCATCATTGCAACTGCAAAATCACATTCATTTCAGCCCAGAACAACACAGGTAACTACACGTTTACAGCCAAAGTCAAATGTGAACACCACACTGACACATTTTCACTAGACTATCACTTTAAGGTTGTGGCAGTGTTGTATTAAAACATATCAAAGTTTGAGGCAACGTCAATTGTTTGAGAAATATTCAATGTTAGGCATGACATTGTATTAGTCCCTGAAATCATCTAAATCAAATGTTGCTCTCTGTGTTACAACCACCTAAATTGGTATTCTAGCTGTCACAGCATCTCGCTGCACATTCAAAGTTCTTCAGCTGGATTGCTGCCTCCAATTGCGAAACAACCCTGATGGTCTCTCATAAGAACAAGAAATAAAAGAATGAAGAAAAAAAAAGCCTCCCCTCCGCCACCCCCACCTGCATTTTCCCATTCAATTAAAGGGTAGTGAAATGAGCTGAGCCACTGTTAGCCGCAGTCGTCTGGAAATAAATTGAGTGGCACATTACCCCTCACGAAGGTCAGTGATGAGAGGATGAGGCCCGGCGAAGGGTGATATAATGTGTTCCATTTTATGTCCCTGAATTTTAGAGTGAACAATCTCCAGCCCAAACAGTGACCATCTGTCAGCCTGTAAACGTAGGTTTCAGGTAAAAATACATTTCGTTGCTGCGTTTCTTACCGTTGATAGGTTTCTGGTGCAAAGAGTCGACAAAGTTGCGGGGATTCTCGATGGTGTATTTCATGTCGCGGATGGTGTGTGCGCCACCACCCTCACTCCACATGCCTTTCTTGGACGACTTTGACTGGTCCTCCAATTCACAGAGTCTCGCCTGCTCTGGACTGGTCACACAAGAAAAGGGGAATAAAAGAGAAAACACAAAAAATGTCACAGGGACAACCTGGAGAACACACACACACACACACTCTTATGAGTCAAGTGGACACAGATGGTTCGTCCCCCAGTTCTGAAAGAGGAAAACACTGTTTATGATCACAGCTGCACTGACACCGAGGTAGATCCAGTTAACGCTCATAACCAAAAGTTCTCTAACAAGGTTTCCAAGTGCCATTTAACAACTCACTTGAAACATAACACAGCTAGTACGGCCAGTTAACAAGTCGCAATTAACTTCACACCAGTAAGAGAGGAACACACATGGTGTCTAACAAGCAGAAAGTTTCCCGTCCCGTGTTTGAGTTTAACGTGCCCTGGTAAAACATGACAGGAAGTGTTCCAGTGGGAAATATTCAAATTATTATAAGAGCCACAGCCAAAGTGGAGTCCCTGACTGCAAACTTCAACGTGCACAAGTGTTCCTTAGAAAGACCACACAAGTCCGATTAAAATCAAGCATCTAAACAGCTTAAAAAGATCAATCTAAGCGTTCTGTGATGAAGTTTGAAGGCTCCGACAGATCCTACCAGATTCATGCTGGCACTGAAAACTGAGCAGCCTTATGCTTTTTGAGGGCCTTTCTACAACTTTAATTATTCAGAAATTCAAATGGCCAACATGCTTTTGTTTCTACAACGCAGCAAAGGCTTCCCAATTGATATGGTTCAATGCTTTTTGATTGATTAAGATACGAAAATAGCTCCCTGTGTGGAAGAAGAACTTAGTGTCAAAGCATTTTCAGTCAGCAAATTCTTCCAATCAAAACACTGCTAGAAATCAAAAAGGTTAATGATGGATAAGAGAGTGCAATACTACTGGGAAAAAAAGAAAAACGTCCAATTCAGTTAAATATGAAGACACTGTGGGCTTCATCCTTCATCTGCAAATACTTAAGATACAAAATGTTTGTGCAGTTTAAATGGGTGTAGAAAATACTGCTCCCTTGTGCACTGACTGGAAGGGTTCCACTCCTAGTGAGCAGCAATGCCCAAGCAAACACAGTTCACCTCCAGATGTTTACACCCTTCCACCAGTACTTCTCCAGGGCTGTAGTTTAAAAAAAAAAAAAAAAAGACGCAATGGGTGGTAATAAAGCACAGTTGGTTTCCATGTTAATACGGCTCCCCTCTGCTGTGGTGGGTGGTTTTTACACAAACCAGTCAGTCAAAACACCCTGCCCGTGGTTTTAATCTGTCAAAAACCAAAGTGCAATGGTGTGAAATCTGACTATTTTTCAGGGTCTAACCACCTCAGCGAACAGATTAAGCATTTTTATGGGGAAAGCAGCTTGACTGAGCAACAGACCGAGATACGGGACAGACTGTGGATGATTGATGACTGTGTCTGTTTCGAGCGCCGTTTGACTCAGCACCAAGGACGGCGTTCTCGTGACAGCTCAAGTCAAAGTGAAGCTCAAAACTAAAAACTCATCTATGTGATGTAAAAAAAAAACACATATTAAACCTAACAAACACTGACAGCAGCAATGTACAGGTAGGATACATTCAAAATGCATCATAATATATAACTCATATTTCCACTCCAGCATTTTTAAATTTAAAGTAAGCATTCAATAAAAATGAAATAAAAACCTTTTTTGTTGCACAAGTAAACAATTTAGCCATCTTCGCTGTCACACTAACAGTAGTGAAGTCTGATTGATGAGAGACTTCCTGTGCTTCCCTTTTTGCTCCAATAATCGAATGAAAGCAGCACAGAAACAACTTTGCCTCATCCTGCTCTGGTGCACTGCCGGATAACATCGAACGCGGAACTTTAAATTCATCAATTGGCTGACTGTTTTCCCAAACGGCAGTCAGTTTTTTTTTCCTGCTTTAATCGCACTGTCCAAAAGCAATCATCGACATCATCACCCCCACAATTATAATCACATTACAACTGGTGTGGTAAGCGTAGCCAGTCACGAAGGGGAATTATATTGGAAAGCTTGATCATCAAGAGAAAAGCTGAGGCTTAACACCCTTACTGAGTAATGGGCCTCCTTAAATGATGCCCACTTACACTTAAAGCATCATTTACATTAGTGCTCATTTTGGGCCACTGCACAGGATGTATGAAATGGGTCATTAGTGGCAAAATATTCACATCATCTCTGTGCACGTCGGAGGTTGAAAATGCAGCAGCATGAGTCAAATTGGTTACAATGTGTGTAATGTGCACTTACACCCACTGGGGGGGCTATGCAACACTTATAGAGTCATACAGCACTGGGTGTGTTGGTGTGTTTAAGGGATTGCCGCTTAAGGGCAATGTGGCAGAAAAGGGTTTCAGAGGGACATTTCCATAGCAGCGGGGTAATACTGCCACCATCTGGGACACTGGGGCTTTAACTCCATTCTAGCCAGTCTACCAGCTGATGCCTCCTCTATATCTTGCCGCGGTGCTGTATGGCTGTAAGCTTCAGCAGGCAGAGGATTACATCACATTGCTGACAATGACTTCCTCCTCCTCGCACTGTGAAACCCAGGAAAGGATTGCAAACAAAATAGCTCCAAACTGCACAATTGGAGGGAAAGTAGTTCATATAAGTGTGTTGTACCGCATTAGATTTGAGAGAAGTCAGTCCAACAAGTTCTATTATGGCTCACTAATAAGCCTCATTATATATACATAGCACATGTTGGATATTTTGCCGGATAAATGAAGGTTAAATAAAAAAAAATATCATCATCGCAAGCATCTTACTTGTTCCCTCTGATTCCTTCCCTGCGGACGGTGGCGAGGCCCTCGTTTACCAAAGACTCAGCGATGTTCTCGCCTGTTGTGTCTAAAAAAACAAAACACAAAACTCAACTCTCATCGTTTTTTATCATTGTGTGGCAACAACTATACAGCAGGACAGGTCAGCTGATTTGATGAGACATGTGCTAATCAGACATTATTTTCATGCAGGTATGTTTGTGTAGTTCCCTGACACGACTCCCTGTCACTTATTCTTACTCACTGAACCTTATAAAAGGGGCTACATGTAAGATACGCAACTAGAGTTTAAAAGAACTGCAATCCAAATGAAAAATACTGGAGAGCATTATCCCCCCTCCACCCCTCCCTCTCCTCCTCAGAGACTTCAGGTTGTCAGATTTAATCCCACACAAACAGAAAAACAGATCTGCAAGGAGCCACACTTGAAGTTTATTCACACTTTAATAGCATTTACATAAACAGAAGTTGCAGGGTGTAAGTTAAATTTAAAAGTGTGAATAAACTGACTGAGAGATGGCCATCAGTGAAGTCAGTAGAGCTGAAACAATTACTCGAATAATCGATTATTAATCGATTACTAAATGAATTACTACAACTATTTGGATGAATTGTTTTGAGGGTTAGGAAAATAACCATTAGTTGCAGCCCGAGAAGCCAGAATATCAACTTCACCTCTGATGACATCTTTATTTAGAGAAGGGTACTTCTAATGCTATATAAGCACATACATTACATACATACATACAGGACAAAGGAACTTTTATCCAAATCCATGATGCATGTGGACAGTGTTCAGATTAAGTGAGTGAGTTTGAGCGATTGTAGACTCACCTCTTCCCAGGTAGACTATGCCGTACTCCCTGCCCAAAGCAGTCTTGATCTCCACAGTGAAGCACACTTCTTTGCCGATTAGTTTCTTTCGCAGGAACTCTCTGGCTTGAAAGGCCCACGGCTGCAATACAGACGGAAATAATCAGGTATATGTCCATAGAGAGCTCTCATTGTAATTTAATAATGCATTTTGACACGTGTGTAGAAACAGCACTAAACAACTTGCTCAGAAATATTGCCATAAAAAACAGCTGTTTGTATATTTCTACATATTTTAGTGTGACAACAGATGTTGGGCCGCGCTGCATGTAAAGTTTGTTTTTTGCTTATTCACAGCCAAACACACTTATCAGTTGAGTAAACTGTACCGATGTGGACATAGTACCCACTAAATATGATAACTAACAGTGCGATGATCATGTTAGGAAACACTGCAGTGCTCATTTATTATAAAAGTAACTTAGCCACAGCAAACTCTCTGCTGATTTTAATGGATTTGTCTTGGTTTTTCATCTGATAAAATAAAGCCTAACTGGAAACTGTATTAAAAAAACAACTTACAGTTAAAAGAGCAGATTGTAACATTTGACTGCCGTGAATAAACTGATAGACATCTAAATTACAACAGCATTATCTTAAAGTCTTTAATTCAACTCAGAATTGTTTTAACATGCTTATCTCTCAGCTACACCACAAACAGACACGGCCTAAATATCAATTAGTAGATACGTGTGAAACTACTCAATCAAAAGGAGGATAGACAGGTTACTAGGGTTGCAACTAATGATTAATTTAATAATCAACAAATCTGTCAATTATTTTCTCAATTAATCATTTGGGCCATAAAATGTCAGACAATGTTGAAAATTTTTGATTGGCATTTCCCAACTCCAGAAATGATAATGTTCTCAAATGTGTCATTTTGCCCACAAAACATTTGTTTTCTATGTTTCATGGAGCAAAGAAACCAGAAAATATTCACATTTAAGAAGCTGAAATACTTGATACCTTGTTAAATTATATTCTTTTAAAAAGCCCACTAAAATCAATTATCAAAATAGTTTGCAATTCATTTAGTAAACAATTAATCTATTTGTCATTGCGGCCCTACAAGTCATGGGACCAAAGCTCAAAAGTAAAGTCCTCATCCCACAGTGAAAAAACCAATAGTTCAATAACACATTGGGGCATCGCAGTGTTTACAGCAGGACTACTTAGCAGGACCTTGTTCTGCCTTTGCCAAACACACATAAATAAACCAACACAAACACAATGGGACTCACCTCATCAGGGGTGTCCTTGGTATCAGGCTGGCTCTGAGCAGCTCGGCGTGCCATTGCCCCAGCTCGGATATTACTAAGATTGATCTGACGCTCCGGGGGCGGGCCACCTCTAGGCTGGCCCCGCACAATGATAGCACAGCCCGACAAGACCTGGGGGGAGAGAGAGAGAGAGAGAGGTCAACAAAAACTTTCAATTGGAGAACACAGGGTAACAGTATTTACAATGGCCTTTGTTTCAGTCAATAAATAAACAAATATTTTATCTGATAAGCACTGAAGTCCAGTCATCCTGAACTGATCCGAAACTGGTTTAATATCAACACTGGTTGACTTTTGCACAATACTGCAAGTACGCAAATAAAGAAATCACTAATTCGAGCAGGGACTTACATCTGATGTTTTGTGCCAGTGTGACGATGAGTGGACACAGATTAACAAAAACATTTGTTTTTATTGTCAAACTCTTCCAGGATGTAACAGGACAACTGCATGACTAATCTCGCTGCACAGATAGAAAGCAACTTCAACTCCATGTTGTCATGGTGACAGCATGTCATTCAAATGCAGGGAGAAATCTCGGCATCTGATAACGTAGCTAAATACAAAACAAAGATAACCTACTCTTGGCTTTGACAACCGTGGCATTTACACGAATCTGAGCAAACACCTTTTATCTGTGGACTCTCCAGTGTGTCTGCAGGGAGAATCATCGGGGCTGTTGATCTAAGATTTGCACAAGATAAACTCTTACATCAGATCACCACTGTAACCCGCTCACACAGATCTTCCAAAGTATAGGCCAAGAAGAAGAGATTGCTGCTGTCATGTTTTTTAAAGCACAACCAGCCTTAGAAAAGGAGGCAAAGGGGGCTGTGTTTATAAAAATGAACACGCTTTATTTAAAATGTAGCACAAGACTTTCCCCGACTCCTGACTGACCCTCTTTCAAATGGTAAGGAGGTATATTACTAAAGCATGCATGCTGTGGGAAAATAGTTCCAGTGCAAAATGTTAAAAAAAAGAGCCTGACGATTTCATTTGAAGTTAACTTCTTAGCAAAACCATAATAATCTTACTGCTATGACTGGGGTGCACTCACAAAAGCGTTGCTTCTTCTGGTAATAAAAAACTTATGAGTATTAGCTTACAATATACATTCTTTTTACAGGGATGACACGAATGCTTAACTGTTTGCAGCAGATACTAATGTTCTAAAAACAGCACTTATTCAAATGCCTAAGTTTAAATCAAACCAATTCTATTTGAAAAGCCCAAAATCACAATTCAGGAACACAAATCAGTAAATGCATCAGCACAGCTGTCTATACAACAACTTTGTTATATAAAAGAGGCAAAAGATTTTACTGCACTAAGACAAAGATTGGTAGGAATTCAAAGTTATGATGTCATCAGTATCTGACATCCTGTCCTCAGACCCATGGTCCACACAGAAAGTCAGTTTGAGAATTGAATAATAAAATATTTTTCATATTTGACCCATATTTAGCCTTTAAAAAAAGTCTAAAAATGCTCACAAAATAACATGTGATATGGATACTGAGGGGGAAGCTGCAAGTTTACTCATTTCCCCCTAATCAAATACTCTTAAGGGCTCCAGAGGACACCTTAACTATGCAACCTTAACTATGCAACTAAGCAAAGGTATGCAGTACAATATGACTTTCTGTTAACATAATCTGGATGAGAAAAACAAAACGTCAACTCCTTTAGGTCACTGGCCAAGTATACATGAAAGAGGGTAGAGTAACATGAATAGAGAATACACACACACACACACAACCATAATGAATGGAAGATTATAGGGGGGCAACAGGGTTGTAGCTACGTGTCATTTTCTCGTGGTCGGTCGTGCCCACCACACAGTAAACGCTCAGACTGACACTTTTGACTTTGACCAGCTTCTACACTGCCGAGTTAAAATACATTTCCAGAAGCTAAAATAAAAAATAAATGCTTTCATCGCTGAGATATAACACTGTGGGACAAATTGAAATGTCGTTAGCTTCCACGCTAAGTTACTAAGTGTAAACTTGTTAGTAGTAAATAGAGATGAATGAAGTCACTCTGGACGAACGTTGCCAGCTCCGAAAAGCAGGGGAACACGTGTGCGAACTTTGCCCATTTCAGTTTACACTTGCTGGACATTAAATGTTAATTAGGTAGCAGCCGTTAGCTGGGAAACTAAACATCTGTTGACATGAGTGCCAACGAGCTACTCAGTGGCATTAGTGTCCAGTCAACTTCGCAATTCTACCATGGTAGTCTTGTGCCACTCCGTACAATTGACCTTTAAAACGTGCTATGGAACTCTCACTTTATTAGACAAATAAGTGTCAAGATAGCAAACATGTGCTAATGTCAGTGGGGCTTAGCTCAGTAGCTGGCTAGCAACAACGTTAGCCGGCATGCTGCCGCAGCCAGGTGCTGTTAATGTCACTGACAGCCAATTAAAGCATATTGCCAGCACGTGTCTTCAACAGAGAATGGCGTTTTTTAATATTCCAGTCACGTAAATTAAGTTGTGTGCCAACCGACAAGTTAGTCTTAGCCCCCTGTTAGCCTGTGGCTAACTAGCTGCATTGCCTGCACTCACGGAGGGAGCTCACACTTTCAAATCTCTTACCATTTTCACTATTCCTCTTTGCAGAGAAACAGACGGCGCGGGAGCTGCCTGAACTGGAGCCGAAACAGATGCCATGTCCACCGGTTGTAAGAGGTAACGCCGTGAGAGGGGGTGTCCAGGTGAGGGAGCTGGGACACTGAAGAGTGAGTGACTGTTCTACTGAAAGCCAAGAGAAAAAGGGCTGAGCACCGATCAACACACACGTTATACCGGAAACACACTTTGCCATGCATACACACACGTCAAACCGTTCCGGGTCTGGGAAGAACAATGAATGGAAGTAAACGGAGCCGCTTCACGACCGCGTAAGCAAATTGAAATAAACACTTCCGGGGCAAGAGGTGCGACACGTCAGCATAGTGTTAACCCAACGTATGCTGCGTTCACTGTCTGTCGGAAATATTAAGGTGGGCCATGAATTGGGAAGTTTCAGAATTGGTCTTTGAAAATAGAGTATTTAAAGATTGTTTTTCAGCGCCAAAGTATTTTTGTGAAATATTTCAATTAACACAGTGATACATTACAAAAAATAATCGGTGTTAGTTAATTTGGCATTGTTTATTTTCCAAAATGTTAACAGATGTGACCAAACTGCTTTTTGTTTTTCAATTTTTACTCTAATTTTAAAATGCACTGTTATTTTTGAATTATTTTAATGTGCTTTTAGGTTTTAGGTCTTGTTCTTAGTGTAATCAATGTTGTATTGTTGTCTATAATTGGTGCGCCAAAGACAATTTTGCACCTTTATGGACAGTAAAGATGTATTCTAAAAAAAAAAAAAAACAACAATGTTTTACAAATTAAATATTGTTTATATTAAATTGCAACCATGTTTTTATTTTCTCTGTGTGTAGACACAATTACCTCATATTTTGTGCATATTATTATGTGATATGTTATAATGCTGTTAAATTCACTGACGTTTCTGGCCTTTTTAACTGAATGAAGCCGCTGTCGGTGACAGATGATGTCACATCAGTGACACACAGCAAGTGCAGTTTGAAATAAATCGAGAACGGTTAGAGTCTGTGGCGCTTCACAGTTGACAGAGACTTTGTTTTATGCCCAATCAAAATGTGCACTAATGACATCGGTGACATCATGACAGGGTTGAGTTGTAACCATGGTTGCCACAGTGACAGAAGAAAGATTCTAGGGTTTGTCTGTTCCACATCAAACTTGACAGCTGTAATGCTGAGGACTGTACAATGTACAGTGTCAAATGTCCATTTTTTCACACCCCTATAAAGCCATAGTTCTCAAACTGTGGTGGTACATGATCTTCTTCGGTTGATAAAATCAGAAATACTGTTCTACTGTATTTACCAGGATCTGTGGTATGTGTGTAGGAAATGACACAAATAACAACAAAACAAAAATTAAATTATAATACTAATTAGAGTCACCTCATCTCTCTCTCCAGTGTCTGAAGTATATGTGAGGAAGAGGATAATGATGAGCGAGCAAGTCATCTTATTGGGAATAAATCTGCCACCATAGCTATATACATATATATACATTTCTGTTTTGTATGCTGACTCCCATGAGTGACCGTGTGAGTGGGAAGCAGGGAACTAGTATAAGAGAAAATTTATAGCCTGGGGACCTTCTCTCAAT
Source organism: Solea senegalensis (assembly GCF_019176455.1). Classification (NCBI taxonomy): domain Eukaryota; kingdom Metazoa; phylum Chordata; class Actinopteri; order Pleuronectiformes; family Soleidae; genus Solea; species Solea senegalensis. Next base: position 30,593,226 of record NC_058023.1, on the reverse strand, counting down.
ATTTGCAATACCTTGTAATGTTGTTGTGACTCAGACAGTAATCCCCGAAGGGAGTAAATCGTAATAATTGTGTTATGAGGTTTGTGTGTGTGTGTGTGTGAGAGAGAGAGACTGGACAAACATAATGACATTTTTTTAGAAATTGGAAATTCCCCCTTTCATATTGAGTAGGTCTGCTATTGTATTTATTTAAAAGTGCATTTATTAACCTGCAATCCACAAAATGCATAGACTGCGCTGGTCAAAGTGTATGTTACATATACTGTACATGCAGTACATGCAACATACAGTTTCACTATTTGAATATGAGGAGATATCGCCCTCTGGGTGTCATACCACGTCACAGCTGTGGAATTCTGAGAATTCAGAGTGATTGTGAGGGGCATTTCAATTAACACTACATTAATTAACATATGTAATATACATAAAAAATGCTTTATTCATCCCAATAAAAAATGAGCTAAGGAGCTAGGAGAGAAGCCGCCATCCATGGCGATGTGGCACGAGTGGTAAAGAAGGAAAAGACGTAAAATGAAAAACAATAGATTGATGAAGATAAGAATTACTTGTTTTGGGGGTTTTGTTTGTTTGTTTTTTTTACTTTTTTCGTCATTGCGTCTTTTTACGTCTTTTTACATCTCCGAATGGAGTATCCGATGACTGATTTACGCAAAAGCTGCATGTAAATGATAAATAAAACCTCTTAAAAGTAAAGTATGGGATCCTGGCAACATAAAACCACTACCTGTAAAATAATATGTCAACATTTTTGTTTTTCTCGTTTAAAAGGCTCGCGTCGTCAGTTCAAGGCGATTGGTGGATATTATTAACTATAATGTAATCGCATACACTTTAGATAATTATCCACACATTATTATTTTAAGTGCAATTAGAGTCGAATTCTAACAGCAGGTCACGCACGTGTGTGAGTTTCACTAAAGCGTTTACACACAGTTAAAAGTAAGTGACAAGTTCGAAGAGAAGACTGACGTCGGTGCGTTTGTCCATGACCACAGCAGTGGAAGATCTTTGTGTGGGAAAGACAAACTCGTCTCCAATCACAGAAAACAAAAAACACCAACCGAAGTAAAAAAAAAAACGCAGATACAATATAAATATCACCGCTGCCTTTGCAGTAAGCTGCAAAACAACAGACCATGGTGGCAGCTCCGTTGCGCACACGGCACCTCGGTTTGTGCGCTTTGGAGAGGTTTTGGTAACCTTTTACGCGGCCGGTTAGTTCTAAATTAAAACGTTTCAGGACACAGTGAAGCACAAATGCGTGTCATTTACACACAGGACAAACCCACACGGCGAGTAATTTACGTTGTAAACGCGTTCTTTGGCACAATCTAAGCCCTTTAATTCCCGCTCCTTGCTTTGGCGAGCACACATGAACATTTACGCACCACGAGTATGTTGTATACCGCGTTGACAACCCCGGCCAAAGTATTTTAATCAGAGTAGTTTGACACACACTGTACATGCAATAAATACTTTAAATCAACCATCACTATAAAGTCTACACTAATAAGTAGAAAGGTTCGCTTTATTTGTCCTTTTTCTCCGTTGGCAAGGAGATGATGGTGTCCAAAAATGACTGCCCTCTATCTAACCTGGCTGATTGTACACACAGAGTATTATTGTCCTTTAACTCGTGGTTAATGTATAATTTGGACCATATGGCATTTTAAAATGTGAGCCTTTATTTCGGTGGCACTTCGATCTGTGTGGACCCAACTAATGATATTCAATTAGTCATTAAACAGACCAAAGGACGAGGCCTTGCGTGGGTTTTCACATAGGCTAATATTTGCTCGTCAAATATTTCCCTTTGAAACGTTTACAACGCATTTTTATCTGCTGGCTGCACAAGGAACATCTGTGAGGGTTATTTTAGCCTCCCTCTTATGGACACACCAGCTCCACCAATTGGCCCTTTCCTTGCGCCCATGCACGAGTCTATTTGTTCACGTTTTGAAAGAAAATGTAATAAAGAGAGAGCGCGTGATGGATTTATGATTTATCAAAAGCACTTTACCATATGGCAGTCGTCATTGGAGCAGATTTCCAAATGTTTGCTTTATGAAAGGGGACCAGAGAGCCTTTTTAATCGGAGCCACTTAACCTGGGAAAAGATGCTCAGGTCACGTGACCACGAGGCCCCCCTCAAGCATACCGGTGTTGACTATAATTTCCAATCTTAGTGCACCACTGAATGTTTAACATGATGCAGCACGACAACACGCAGCGAAGCAGAAACTTTACGGGAAAAAAAAAGTTAGTCTGACTGAGAGACTGTGCCTGCGCAAAGATGAGCAGCCAAAACTTCCATGGAATATGGCAACAAAACACAGAGAATGTTTGATATTAAAACACAATCTGTGTGAATGGACGTGTGTTGTAGAGGAAATGTGTCAAATCTGATCAAATCCACATTATTTTGTTATTTTATTTCATTCTTTATGAGCATAACATTCATCTATCTATCTATCTATCTATTGGGATAAATCATAACAATCTGTGGAGGATGAATTTCATAAATCATGAGTTTCTCTCGTGCTTAAATCAAAAAGACTTCCTGGAAATCCTGGAAAAAAAATAACAAAAAAAACACACTTTTTTTCTTTCATTTTAAAGAAAATGACTGACTCTTGTACTTTAGGCTCACGATGCCCGCATGCACTCTCAGGTGATGTTGACATTCGTGGACGCAGACCACAGATCGCGTCACGTTGAGGTGAGCAGACCTATAAATACCTGCTGAAGGCTGCGAGTCCTGCCATTGTCACGCTCCACAGGCGCGTGGACTTTCTGTGGGGACAGACTTCTTCTCCTGGAGCAGATCAACGTTTCACAATCTTTCCATCCCAAACAAATCATTTTTTAAAGACTGGAAACCAGGGCGACGATGTGTGGAACAAACGCTGATCTGGAAAACAAAGGTACATTTATTTATTTTAATGTATTTATTACATTTATATTAACTTAAAAACCGACTTTGCCACATGTTAGTTGTGGAGTAAAAGCTGTTCTTATGCACGCGAGACACATTTTAACTGTAGAGATCATGTTATGGCAAAGGTGGTGGACGCGTGAACCAGCTGGGCGGCACGTTTCTCAACGGCAGACCTTTACCTGAGTCCAAGAGGAGGAAGATGATTGAGCTGGCCTCAGAGGGAGTCAGACCCAGTCAGATATCCAGGATACTTCGGGTACGCATGAAATCACACGTATAAAGTTGTAATGCCGGATCAGTTTCAGTGGATTAAACAACAACAACATTGCAGGTGTCTAATGGGTGCGTCAGTAAGATCCTGAGCCGTTACCGGCGCACTGGACTCCTGGAGCCCAAGACCATTGGAGGGAGTCGACCTCGACTCCTCACTCCTGGCGTCATCTCCACCATAATCCAGTACAAGAGGGAAAACCCAACTATTTTCGCGTGGGAGATCAGAAAGCGGCTGACGGCCGCGCGCTTATGCAAAGTCTCCAAAGTTCCAAGCGTAAGTGACAAATCATAAAAACCACAAACTGTCATGTTTTCTGTACCGGACCTGATCACATGATAAATGATGCACATACTGTAGTCTACGTGTATGCACAAACATGGCACCATGTGTTCCACAAGGTGTCCTCTATAAACCGGATTTTAAGGAAAATTCACCTGGACCACGGACCCATGTGCATGGAGATCAACGCGCACATCAGCACAGAACACGGTGAGTCTATCTATCTATCTATCTATCTATCTATCTATCTATCTATCTATCTATCTATCTATCTATCTATCTATTAGTTATCTAAAAGTTATACATATAATATCTTGTGTGTGTGTGTGATGGACAGATTCTGAATCTTTGATGCTAGAGGAAGTGACTCACACAGAGACCCAGCGCAGCGATGACCCATCGCCCAAAGGCGGCCAGCAACGAAACCGCACCACCTTCAGCCCAGACCAGAGCCGAGCACTCGAGCAAGGTGACTTCAGATTGTCCACGCATGTGACCGTCAAACGTTTTCCCACTCCGTGAATAAAGAAATATTCGTCCCTCTCTTCCTCACAATCAGAATTTTGTCACAGCCAGTATGCAGACATGTACCTGAGAGAGAAACTGTCTGCCAGGATCAATCTTCCAGAGGAAACTATTAAGGTTATTATTCTTTATTATTATATATGATATATTATTCAGCAAAACTTGATATAAACTGTCTGTTTCTCAAAGGTCTGGTTCTCCAACAGACGAGCTAAGTGGAGGAGGGAAACTAAACTGAGTGGACCACAGGGTAAGTTGGAGTGAAGGCCTCGAGACAGAGAGAGAGTGTGTGACTCTGTTAGTCATAAATCTGCAGCATCGCCACTGTTTGATGAAGTCCATTTCTCCTTGACAGCGTCAGACGTTCAGAAGCAACGGGATTTGGTTCCAGTGAATCACACGGAGCTGCACAGATTCACATCAGAGCAGGTACAACGAGAGTGAGAGGAACTTTAAAGCCCTGCAGCCTCAGGGTCTTTCATGAGCTCACAAGTTAGAATATGACAGATATACCTATCATTTATTAGTAGGTATTTTTCTGATGGTTTCTCAGCAATTACAAAAAAGCTGCTATAAGTAAAAATAGACATGAGCTGAGCTTCTGCAGTGAGTGACAGTGACGCTGCTGTGAGGAAGACTTATCTTCTCCTTCTGCTGCTTCGTGACACAAACACAGACTCAGGATTATGAAGGTTAGGAGGAAATTCCATCTCGTTGTTGTTGTTTTGTCTTCTTCTAATAGTAATTTGTGGTAGGCAGTGTAAAGGCCCCGGAAAAGCTTCTTCAGCACAGTAGTTCAAAAGCTCCCCATCGCCACTCAAAGTCCTTCTTCTTCTGAAACGTATAGACTAAGTTACTTGAAGAATTGCCAAAGCCTCTGATGATTCTTCTCAATTTTGAGAATTGATTTTACAGAATAACACGAAAGCCCCCAGGTTAAGTCCGATCAATCAACAGCTGTTGTCATTCTCCTTTAAATGATGTAAATGAAACACCTGACCTGATTTGGCTAATTTGACAGCGGTTCAAAAGTAATGGACATGTGTTTATATTTAAAAGTTACACACTACAGTTTGAAATTTTGTTGGAACTTTGAAATGTATTTTTTGTTCACGTAATAAATGGGATTACAGTGATCAAATCAAATATGTGCCATAAAACCTGGCTTTAGTTTCTCCCATATGGCAGAAACAATATATATTAATGGTTTTTGTTTTTGTTGGTTTGAAGGCAACAGGAGTGTCTAAAGTCTACTGTCACAACTCCAGCGCCTTATCCTCCTACAGCACAGGTGCCCTGAAACTGCAAAACAGCCACATTTCCCCCACAGAAACAGGTAAAAAGTCAGTTTAATCAAACCAGTGTATTCAACTAAAAGTATATAAATACCTAGATCCTAAAAGTTTGTTTTAATTTGTTTTGTTTTGTTTTGTATAGTGGCTATACATATTAGCTTGTTTTGGCATAAGAGAAATAAAGAGTGAGTGAGGATTAAAAGGAGAGATAGAGATAGAGCTTGGTAGCTAAAAGGAAAGCATGCTAGCTAAAAGATAGATAGATAGACAGACAGACAGACAGACAGATAGCAAGCTTGCTAACTAAAATGACAGCTTGCTAGCTAAAAGATATATATATAGAGAGAGAGCTTGGTAGCTAAAAGGAAAGCGTGCTAGCTAAAAGATAGATAGATAGATAGATAGAGAGCTTGCTAGCTAAAATGACAGTTTGCTAGCTGAAAGATAAATAGATATATAGAGAGCTTGCTAGCTAAAACGAAAGCTTGCTAGCTAAGATAGATAGTACATTTTATTTTGTCAGCACTGGTAATTGTTAAAAGTTTGCATTTAATTAAAAATAATTCATGTGAGATTTGTAACACTTTTTTTTTTTACTTTAATTAGAGTACATATTTAGACCAGTACCTTTACTTGTACCTGTACTTAAGTAAAATTATATCAAATTAGTGGTACTTTTAATTGAGTAGAATATTTGCACTTTCTTTCTTTACACCACTGCCTGCTGCTAAATTTTACACAATGTACCTTCAAAAGAACGAATAATGCTGAATGAGAGTTTGAGCAAGTTTAAATATTTTATAAGATGTGAACAAATGAAGTGATTTCATTCTCGTAATCTGCAGGAATCAGAGGTTCTGGACGTCTGGCCTCCGTCTCGATGCCCCCTTCATTCTTCCAGCAGCCAAATAACATGTCGACCCCGAGCACAGACGCGGCTTCACTGGCTCTCCACACAGACAGACACACTTTCCCACTGGTTCACCATCTCACTGACACCAGGACGTCCCTCCCTCTGAGGACAGAACGGACTCCATGCTGGAATCAGCAGGGGATTTCTTTGGCGTGGAGCCACTTCCACAAAGATCAGAGGTTCGTGTTCAACCAGCAGCACTGGGACGTCAGTACACACTAGTGCGTCTGGACTAAATGTATGACCAAAGTCGTCCAGCAGAGGGCAACAAGTGACTGAAGTTTCTATATTTTACCCAACACACACCACTTTTCTTTGAATCTGTGCTCTTGAAATGTCATCAGTAAGAGGAAGTGCATCCAATTTATTTTTTGTTTTAATCTATAACTAGTCTCATCTACCAACATAAAGTATTCAGAATTAACACAAGACTCACAGTTACTGCACTTTTTATACTGTGTAAGACATGAAATGCTCAATAAAGCTTTTGTTGTTTCACTGATTTGACATGTTATGCACCAAGGTGTTGATGAAGCTAATTCATTCAGGCTTGTTATTTAAAGAGCTTCATGAGATAATGAAAAGACAGTGAGTTTAAAACGAAAAGAAAAGTGCTTGACACTAAGTGACACGGGCACAAGGATACAAATGACTGAAGATGAATAAGCAACTATATGAAACTAATAAAAAAACACAGTCTTACAACATGATTTTCAAGAGTGTTGGGCCTCAATCTCCTTTTACTACATTCTGAGAGTTCCATCGATTAAATCCTGGATGGGCAGACACATACCAGGATAACAAGACTCAAATATAATTCATTCATCATGTCTACCACTTGATCCTCCACAGGAGGGTTGCTGGAGCCAATCCCACCTGACATATGGGGTGAAAACCGGGGTTCACCAGTCCCATCGCAGGGCCAACATATATAGAGACAAACAACCATTCACTCTCACATGTCTCAATGTCCAAAAACAGGCCACAAATGTCCAACTCTCTCCTCTTTGGTGACAAAAGCAAACTCCATGGCCAGGCAAAGGCAAGAGTGCGAACCACTACACCAACCGTCAAATCAAGAGTTACTGAGGGTGTTGCAGCTGATTATTCCTCACCTCTCCCTTACCCTTCAGGTGTTTTTTAGATGTTCAGTTTTGTCCTCCTGTGGGCTTCTGTGAAACCATGGTGGTCCAAAATGGCAGCATGTCTGGAGTCAATACAAACAACTATTAATAACAATAACAATAACAATAACAAAGCAGTTAGCAGATCATAGAGGAGACATTCACTCATAATATTGTGGATACTTGAGCAGAACTTCATCTGGATTCTCTGCAGCACAGAATATGTGGTCAGTGATACAATATGATTGCGACATAAATCATAGCTCCATGGCTCATTTAAGGTTACCACTATAATAATATATGGATGTTATGTCTTTTATAGTCTTGGACTTGCTGTTGGTTTAAGTGCAGAGGGTGGTTCGGGCGCGCCTCCAACATTTCTGTACAGCGGCGGCCGGTGGGAAAATCTATAAAAGTCTAACTTCAAAAAAGGCCCAAACGCGATCTGATCCGTGTGCCGCGCAGTATCAGTTTTTATGAGTGCAACAGGACAGAGGCATCGAATTCCTTCACATCCCTTTACTGCAGCGGGGAGACAGTTGTGGCTCAATAATTGGTCATCGGGGTAAAGCGCTGGGATCGGGAGGCAAACAGCTCGGTCAGCAGCGTGGAAGTGGCCTTCTGGCAGAGTGACCTGTCAGAATTTAATAACACAGCGAGGCCAGATATAAGTACACCTCCACATGTTGTGATTTCTGCTGCTGCGTAAATCATCCGCTCCTACATTTATTTCTTCTACTTCTGTTCTTTGGATGTGAATGATTTCACGTGTTTGAATAGCATGCGATTCGTTTGTGTGAAGTACGTGATTATGCGTGGACCGGATCCACTGTATACAACTGGTTTTTCCATTGAAAGCATGTGTCATCTTTCCACATGGTCACACCAGAAATGACATGCTTTCACAACTGCTGAGAGGAGATTAAAAATGGATTTTCCACCTTTGATTAAATTAAATGACCAAAAGGGAATCCTTAGAGCAGGGGTGTCACACTCAAATGACCTGTAGAGGGGGCCAATGAGCAGGTACAGAAGGAAAAGTGAGCATCAGTACACCTCACTATTAGAGGATCCAAAAAGGCGGCTGATACTGCAAACAGTATAGAAGTTACAAGGACTGTTTGTTTCACAATGACGATACTCTTTTAAAACTATATTTCTTGCCTCGGGCGCCGTCAACCAAAATATGTTTCAACAAAATGAGAGAACACAGACTTTTACCTAAATGCAGCGCTGACACGGACATTCATCTCACACTGGGAGCATTAAGGAAGTCTTATCTCGCGTTGAGCAACTGAAACGTCTCACAGTAGCCGATCCAAGTCCGGCTCTGCATCACTGAAATCTGGAAATGGGCCCCCCCAAATGTTTCTTAAGACATATTGTTATTTATCTTCTTTATTTTCTGGTGCTTGTATGGATGACGTGCGTTGCTTTCAGACACTTCAGGATATTTCACATGTGCTACAAACTGCTGACCTGACGGATGGAGGAAGTAAACGGCCAAATGTTGAGTAAACACTCTCTGCTGGAGCGTGTTGCACAAGACACCATGCCACGACACGAGAGTAAGGGTCCAGAGTCGGACTTTATGTGTGATGTCAAGTTGTTTATTAAAAATAGGAATAATAGAAAAGGCTACAAAACACAGAGATGGTCATATCTATATCTATATAGATATAGGTATATATATATATATGAAACAACTCATTAACACAAAATAGCAGCTGTTATATTTTAAAGTTTACATCATACAGACACGTAAAGATCAGGAAGTGTGATATTTACAAAAATTACACATTGTAATTTACAGAACGCGCACGCAAGGCTATTTACACAAACGTAAAAAATAAACAAATTGCATAAATTAACAGTTACTCCATAAGAAAGCTGATCACTTCCTATGATCCACCACGTCACCGGGAATATTTGGATTTCACCTTCTAAAATCAGTCAGTCATTGTTCTGCTGCACAGACTTTCATCTGGGCTGTGCAAGGCTATCAGAGGAGTTCTGGATCAGATCAACGTGTGTACCACTTTCCATGTGGTGTTCAGAACATTCATCCTGGAGCTGAGAAAAGAATTTTCCCACTTTGAGACGTTGGTAACGGCCTAACTCAGGCAACGCCACTGAAGGCACTGCTGGAACCAAGCATCATGTGGGCATTTTAGGCTGTAGTTTCAGTTTTTCATAGCCAGAAATTATGGAAGCGTATTGGTGCCACATGTGGCAAAAAGATTGAAAGAGAGGGGAAAAAAATGGCATGCACTCTGAGATTTAAGTCAGAATTCTGAGATTTAAGTCAGATTCTGAGGGGAAAAAAAGAGAATTCTGAGATTTAAATCTGAATTCTGAGATTAAAGAAAGCCCTTTTCTTTAATCTCAGAATTCTCTCAAATGTTTTTTACTTGTGGCCCTCGTGAATAGAAAATACTTTTTCTACATTTCTCTTACTCTTACACTAAACCATAACCAGTTACCTGTTACCAGTTAAAGTCGTTGTTTACTTTATGAAAATGGAGTGGTTTGTTCCATATTGACGAGGGTTTATTCTCGCCATAATATCCAAATTTTAGTTTCTTAATGGCAAATCTGCAAAATTATGTTATACATTATTATTATAATGACAAGCATCATTTGTTTGAGGATAAATGTTCAAATTTACGCCGTATTGAGGCATAATGTCCATATTTAATGTGTGTGGCTGTAACCTTCACGTCACACTTGTCGCCAGTTATTATGGGTCTTACAACAAACACTCAACATTAAAGTACAGTAATAACGTGGTAATGATTTCTGTAATAGTATCATAAACCATATCATTTCCAAGTTAATATCCATGTAATAGCTTGGTAATCAGAAATACTATCAGTGTATAGATATTACCATGGAAATAAGACGCTATGACCATAATATAACTTATATTTTACTGTTCTGTAATGTAAAGTGTTACTGAAATGGCGTCACAACAGAATTTCATGTCTTCTGCTGCTAGTTAAAAAATAAATATACCAATCTACTGCTTAAACGCAACCAGTCTCTTTTTTTTGTATGTGTGTGTGTTGTTTTTTTTTGTTGTTTTTTTTAAATATCAAGCAATCAGAAGCAGGAAGAAGAAGCTAATCTTACATATTCCAGATCTATAAGACCCATAAAATCTTACAGCACGGCAGAAACATACTCAATAAATCTGCAGCTATGTACATAAGGAGTCACTTTTCACGAAAAAATAATATATAAAATATCCTACTGACCACACACAGCCCACCAGGGGCCACAGTTCCCTCCAAACTGGAGACCAAATAGCCGCCATGTTATATTTGGCACATGGCTCTTCTCTCTCTCTCATGCTTCAAATATTAGCATAAGATTTCTGGAGCAGGTTTTTTTTGCTCAGTCCTACTTAGACGCTCTCGCGGGGGAAATAACAGTTAACTGGGGAGAAGACGGCGCAGCTGCTGCTGCTGCTACTGCTGCTGTTTCTGTGTATTCTATACACTTCATTCCATCTTTGTTTGGTGTCTCCACAACTGAGTTCAATGGCTTTTTTATCCTCATGTGTGCGTCATCTCTTTTGGTATTAATAAACGGACACAGGGCGAATGGCGGGGTCACACATCACAGGGACACATATCGAGACAAACACGCGTCCACTCTCACGGTCCATTTAGAGCAGTTGTCAGCACTTGAACCCACCATCAGTGTCCAATTTAACAAATCCGATCTTAAATGATTTGCTTATCTTCAGAGCTTTTATTTCGAAAAAAAAAATTCAAATAGATTCTGTTAATGAAAACAATAAAAATAAACACTGCTGTTGTCATGGAGACAGCCAGGTTTGGGGCAGTTAATGTCCATAAAATAACTACTTGCATATGTTAGGCTCGAAGACGAAGAAGAAGCAGTGATTCTTAAAATTGAACTGATGCACAATAAATAGTAACAGTACGAGTACGTACAGTATCTCACATGTGTTTGTCTTTGTAACGAGCTGCTGATTAAAGATTAACGTCCACGTTATTGTTAGTTTAAGGCAGCAAAGGTGGGGTTTTTGTTCCGGACTGAAGCCGTTTTAAGGCACTTTTGCCTGATGAAGATAGAATGTTTTGGCCCAAATATTCAATTTCTTACACAAAAAAATAGCCCATGGCCACATTTACTTGCTAATCCCTGATTTAGAATGACATAATCCACAAATCTGCATGTTTTTGGACTGTGGGAGGAAATCCACACGCACACACGGTTCTTCTTCTTTTGGGATATTATGGCACTTGTAAAGTCTCCTTAAAAGGTGCTTTGTGTAAGAAATGCATTATATTAAGTTCATAAAATGATCGCGATACATCAGAGATGAGAGAAACTTCCCTGACTACAATGGTGCAGCCAGTATATTCCTAAAAGAAATGTTTTTGGTTTAGTGTTTGGAAATGCTGAAAGAAAAGCCTCAGTACCCCTCTCACAAATGTCTCGACCAGAGGGCGAAGCAAAAAAGAGTGCAGTTGGCAGAAAGCAGAGAGAACTGATATAATAACACGCTCGCTTTCTCTCTCTCCTACACATTGTAAGTGTGTAATGTTTTTGCAGTCCATCATTGTCATCTTTTTCGATCTCCGCCTGTTGCGGACACGCTAAAGCAGGGTCTTCTCAATCCTGGTGTAAAGGTTTTAGACATTCCCCTTGCTCGTCATCAGGCTTCTGCAGTGCTTTCTGATGAGCTGACCGTTCAGAATCCGGTGTGTTGGCTCCCCAGGACCAGGGGTGAGCATGAACCAGATTGTGGGACAGTTGTGGATGTTGTAACACTGGGTATAAGTGCATCCCTCTGAGTCTGCATGTTACTTGAAAACTTGGCAACCACACTTGGGATTGCAGTAATTGTTTTAAAGGCTAAATGTGAAATGACAAAAACAAAATATAAGTCCATATTACTGAAGGCCACTTCTCTCCACTTTGTGCAGGAGGTAAAATAAATCACCATGTTTGGCAGTCCAGCGCTCTGCTTTGAATGAAAACAATAACGACATCCCAGGCTCAGGAGGCTACGTTTAGTGGTATCCAACAAGAATCTGGGTTTCTGTCCGTATTCAAGTATATTCCAGGAGATAATACTGAGTCGCAAGTGTCATTCTCATGTCATGTGCCCGACCGTGCCCGACCGTGTGAAACTCCACTTTTATCATATCCGCTCTTCAATCCCACGTCTTCTTTGTAAAAAAATGACACGCTCGGCCAAGAAAATCCCAAAACAGCCATTTTGTTCTGACACATGCTTCTTCTCCCCTCCCTGTGGTCCGTGCCGGACATTTCATGTCGCGTACCGTCCCCAGCATCGTCCCTCTTTAGTGGTAGAGTCCCGCACCAGAGCCCCCATTGTGAGTATTTCTAGTTCCTTTCCACGTTGGGGTACAGCTTGAAGACTTTGTATATCCACTCAGAGTAGAACGCAACGTTGACAAAAAGCGCCGGCTGCGACGAGGCACATTTCGTCCGTTGGATGCTCACGCCAATGATGACTTTGCGCTCGTGCTCCTGGCAGACCAGCGGGCCGCCGTTATCTTTCTGCGAGGACAAAAAAAAGATAGGAGAATAAAAACATCAGAGACATCAGAGCACACGAACAGTGATTGATCATTATTGTAATCAATCAAACTAAACCAACTGGTGGGCACGTTACAAAGAAGGGGAAACTAAAATACTACCCCTATTCTAGTAATACAAAGCTAAATACAAATCAATCACTGATTGATCCTTACATCACATACACCTTCTCCGATGTTGCCACCGGCACATATTCGACTCTCCCCCGCGTCCCCTTTGATTTGTGAGCACATGTCATTGTTGACCATGGGCATGGTGACCGTCTTCAGAGACTCGTCGTGTCCCGTGTCTGCACAGAGATGAAGACACAAAAGCAGTGAGCGAAGACAGTAAGAAAAAGTTTCTAAAAAAAAAAAAGGAATGTTTCTCATGGAGTGTGACATGACGGCAGTACTTTTAGTTTCCCCCCATCCATACATGGTGCAGTTGGTGCCTTCAGGGATGTGACAGTCTTTTACTGGGAGATGAACCGTGGAGGCGCCCTCAGACACTGGTGCAGGCCTAAGACAAAGTGCAGAACAAACAGTCAATGACTTCCAGTCACTTATTCGCGGATGAATCATCTGCCACATGTCTCATGTAGAAATCACACAATTGAATAATAATCCAGAAGAACAGAAAAATTCACATTTGCTTTTTGTCTTGTTTTTGACTGGAAATGTTTTTAAAATTCAGCTTGTAAATCTTTCCAGAGCCACAACAACAAAGACGTGTCGAACATCCAGTTCATGTATTTTGTTTTCACTGAACCAAATATTATTTAATTTGAAAAAAAAAAATAAAAAATAGACACATCATTGTAGAAATAATAAAAAACACATTATGGAGCTAATGAAAATCATGCAAACATAGTTTACACTCTGTCCTGACGCTGAAACATTAACCATCTGTGTGACTCTTGTGTGTGTGTGGCCGTTTGACAACTCACTTTTTCAGTTTCAGCATAACCAAGTTGGATCCTTCGGGGCCACAAATCAGACGAGAGATGCGGAGTCTCAGGTGGCTCGAGGACTCGTTGAGGTGGTGAAGGCCCACCTGCACGCTGTACTCACTGAGATCTGGAACACTGAAGACCACAAGGACCAGTGAGCGATAGAAACCTTCTTTTTTGTGGGCTGCCACATAATGTCCTGCTGTGTTTTGTTGTGTTTATTTATTCAAATAACATAAAATGACATTATATAATAATACAGAGCTCTGGTAGCCGGCGTCATGCAAAAGGCAGAACCAAAAAAAGTGAAGAAGGTGGACAGCTGACGGTCAGGGATCCTGATTTGGATCACTGCCAAAAAATGCTCCAAAAGCAGGTAAAAGAAGGCGGAGCAATGGGAACTCTCAGGAAATGTACTTTTCTGACGTGGAATCCAATGCTTACTTGACTATCTAATATCTAATATCTAATATATACAGTAAATATTGTGTGGTGTAGGTTGAGGGAATGTTGTCGTGACACTGCGGTGCATTGTGAGGGTCAGATATATTCACTCCGACTGTGTCTGCGATATATTGCTCGATCTCCGTGGATTAAAATTGCGCAGTGAACTCCGACAGCTTGAAACGCTCACTTTTCTTTGTGCCAAAGTGTTTCCTGCCAACATGGTGGCGTAAACAAACGGACCGAGTCACCTCCATAGAAACGCCGGCTCATTTTTCTTTAAATAAACAAAACAATAATCATTCAGTCTTCAAAAGTTTTTGTAGGCTCAAGTAAGAAGCGCTTTCTTTTTTGTTCTACTTAACATTTGAATCAAATCTCCATGGGAACGTGAAAAACAACACATGGGGGAAAAAGCCAAAAGTTCACAGCGGATCATGCTAGTCCAAATAAACCAGTTTATTTATCTTTTCTTAATCCGTCTAAAAGGTTGTTTTCAATGATCTGCTTACACGTATTCACTGTTCTACTCGTTTCCATTTGTTCAGTGCAGCTGTTCCATAAATTAACTGCTTTTGTTGACGGTTGGTTTCGCTATTGTGTGGTTTTTTTATTGAACAACAATGTTCCCCTTAGATTACGTTTTCCCTCCTTCGTAAACCTGTTGGTGTTGAACTCTTTTAGAGAACTCTTTTTAGTTCTCTAAAATAGGTTTTATGTACGGGCTCTGTGATTGTATCGTACATATAGAGACAGAAGGACAAAAATGTTAATTCGATTATGAATCTTTGAATATTCCAAAAGCGTCTTTTGTGCCTCGCTCTGCTGCATCTCCCAATATCAGCTGAAAGCTTCCGATTTATACCACATGTAATTCCCGCATTATGGCACATTACTGCAGAGATAGGGAGGTTTTCATTAAAACCGCGGCTGCAGATGATAGAGATCCTGACGTACAGCGCATAAGTGCCTCTGACAAGTGCACAATTTAAATAAATCTCCAGTCCAAACCATGTTGTGTCCCATATCTTGCCTCAGTAAACAGGATCCGGCCTGTGTCTTCACTTTAAAGAAGCATGTCCAGGAGATACGGGGAGTAAATGGAGAGTAAAAGGATGTGGTTATTGTTTCAGAAGGGGGAATAAACAAGAATTATTACCAGGAGGTGAAGCACTGTTGGTCTGTCAAAACCCAGTCTTCTCTGATCAGTGAGCCGCCGCACAGATGAGCCTTCCTGAGGAAATACAACAAAGTTTTATCCATGACGGGGGAAGAAGAAAGAATAAAGATAAAGGATTATTGGAAGTAGAAACACAGAAATAACCAGACTTACTCTCTCTGGATGCTTACGACCCAGCTGCCGTCTGTACCCCACACCTGATGTCCGCCAACTATCCTGGTGTTTATGTGGCGGAAGCACGAGATCTTGGGCACGGTTATATCTAAACAAGAGGGCATTTTTAAATCAGGTGTATTATACGGATATTTGATTTACATATACACACACACAGTCCTTGTTTATACTCAAGAAAATACCTGAGGGGGTGACCCTCATTTATTTATTTATGAGTTCTAATAAAAACAATAGAGGAATAAAAGCAATGAGAGACATTTAAGATCATATAATAAGACATATTTTCTTTAATAATTAAACGAAGTTTCCTGATTTTTCAGCTTCTTAAATGTGAATATGCTCTGGTTTCTTTGCTCCATACAACAAATGAAATCATTCAAACTGATCAATTTTGGTTTGAGGACCAAACATGACGTCATCATTTCATGGACCAATCAAGTACTCTACACTAATCACGAAAATAATCCCAGAAACATGGAACATGTAAAAACCCTTCTGCGCCGTATTATCAGTGATTAATCTTAGATTGAAGCGATGCACAGTAGTGAAGTCACTCCCAAAACGAATGTTGAAGAAAAATGTTGCCGCTAAATCAGTGTAACAATTTGCACGTCAACCTTTTCAAATGTAACCCCTAAATAATAATAATAATAATAATGATAATAGATGATAATTTGATTATTAAGCACGTCCATAAATCACATCGTCCAAAACTCAAAACAGCCTCAACAACTGGTTTTCTATCAGAGAGGATTTGTTAAAACTTCAAACGAGCACCATGAAATATGATTTGATTAGTTTGGGTAAATGACAGCAGATGGTGCTGATAAAAAGTGCTGAAGGGAAAATGAGATTAGCCATTAGAGAAGAGCGGAGAAGGAGGAAGGAGACGAGACGCTGCGCAACTCACTGTTTGTTCGAGGAGCCACTGTCGCCGATTCACCTGATAGAAGGAAAGAGAAGCACGACTGTGAGTTGACAGCTAACAGCAGCGGAAAAGTGATTCAGGCCATAAATTGACACAAACAGCATGAAACCTCAGACCTCGAGGACACCTTTATTCACTTTGTAAAAACACAACTCGGAATGGGGATCGTCGCTGGAGGCAAAATCAGTTAGCGACCGCGGGGTGGAAAGATTGTCCGAGGCCTGAGAAACTTCACGGCGGACATGTTTTACATTACGCCAATTACTGCATAGCCATTCAATAGGGGCTCTTCAGTGCAGCCCTATTAAAAGCAGCTATCTTCTCAAATAAAAGAATCACTGCAGTGACCTGCATCTGTTTGCACTTTGAGCAAAATGTGAGCAAATATCATGTATTCTCTGCCAGTTGGACAAAACCGCAGCAAAACACATTACGTAAACCACCAGCCGAGTTGAATAAAACAAAAATTATGACATAGCTGGAGTCGACGAAGGCTGCAGAGCCTTGTGGTCTTTTATCGTACTTCACTCAAAACACCAACACTGTCTCCTTCTATATATTAAAGGCAAACGCAAGTGTTGAACGGTCTAATGTGCTCTACATGTAGGAGATTAAAAGAGTCATGGAGGCTGATCAGGACCACATTAGCCCAGTTCCGCTGTCTACCCACTGTGAAATCTTCAAGAGGGTCTTTGTCTCAGACTCTGCGAGCCCTTTAAAATGCAAACGTACAGTTGTTCTGTCGCTCTGCCTTATAGGAATAAGGGAATCACCCACAGTTTATGTGGGAAAACAAAGTGAACGCCAACATCATAAGGAAAAAAAAACAGCCAACTATAACGTTTTCATGTGATCGGATGAACGTCAGAATTTCACACCAAGATTATTCACCCATCTGTTTTAATTTCTGTAAAACACTTGTATTTCCGCCCCGGCCAAAATGGGAATGTATTATTTTTGAAAATGGCCCTCGTCCCCTTTGAATGAATCAACACAGTTTCCATTTGCCAGCGGTGGCCTGTGATGTGTTGTTTTCATGTTTTCACCCCCCCATGAACTGTGACATTACAGATGCACCAGAAACAAAGCAACAGTGATCATGTTACTGGAGTTAATCTTCTGCATAGTTTACTCCAGTCACAGTCACAGCACTGTCCACAGCAAGGATTGCTACAAACATTGACACTAATTCTCTGCATTTAGCCCATCCTCTACTAGGAACTGAGCAGCACCCGGGCTGGGTGGGGGTTGGGTACCTTGCTCAGGCGTACCCCAACTCTTTGACCTTTCCACTTGGCCACGGCTGCCCCAGTCAAGTCTGGACGGCTGGACGATGAATGCATGTCGTAGCGCTGCACCGTGTTCGCCCGGGTCTCTGATCATAACCCAAGCATTGAAAACCTACATGTTTTGCTGAGTCATTTTTCCTGACTAAACATAATATCCCCACTGGTGGAGGAGCAGAAAACCAGGGTACTAATCACATGTTTTGGTGCATAAAGTGCTGTCTCTCATTTGTAATTATACCATTTTGAGCCCTTGCTGCTTCTCACATTCAATTACTGACCAGCTGATGAACATTAAGTCTGTGAGGGTTCAGGGCTTCAGGGCACAGGGGGAGCATTAAGAGTCAGGTCTGACAATGGAATGACTTCCTGTAGACCTGAACACATGATACATTTATTTGACTACTTGGAGGCAGAAGAAGGATTAGCTTCAACAAGTGGTATTAGTTTCCTTTCAAAACTTCCTGATATACCTTTTCCCCCTGCAGTAACTGGCTTAGTTACAAGTGGACGCACACACACATACGACACACACACACACACACGACATAATGCAGCACGTGCAAGGAAGCCATCACGTGCCAAACAACATGCACTTAAATCAATTAAAAACCAGTGTAACATAAGCTCTACTTCAGATGTCCCTGGTGCAAACAAAACGGATCCAAACAACAACACTGATTAAAAGACACAAACCCCGCGGTTTAGGTTTTAAGTGCCACAGCGGAAATCAAGCTCACACCAGGAAATGTGGTTTAAACGACTTGTAAAAGCAACTTTATGTCCTGTGGTCTGTGTCATGTTTTTCACCCGAACTAACAAGCAGTAATTTTCAGAAGGGGCTTCCACCAGACATCATTTTGCATCTGCTCCTCTTTCATAATGGTGTTGCCTCTGTTTGCAGCACCGTTAGGTGAGAGGATCAGTGTCGTTCTCAAGATCACGATTTGAAGCGCCACCTCTGCTGAGACTACTGATTACAGAACCCTTACAGATGTATAAATACAGTAAGAATACAATAATATTAAAGAACTAATTCTAGTTGATGTCATCATCCTGGCGACACCAACACCACGATGTGAAATTCCATTTCCACACTTCAAATCCCGCAAAGAAAGGTAAGACAGGAAGTCAGCTGGTGGCTATTTTAGGCTAACACTAGTTAAGGTATTGGTGGGTCATAAGCTGGTTATGGTAAGTGTGTGAAACGTGACTTTTGTTTTTAGGCTAGTCAGTATTTGTTACATTTTAATGATGTTAATTCTATCTTCTTTTGGGGACCATGAAGCAGTCCTTACATTGTTTTTCTGTTACAAATAAAAAGCACTTTTTTTCACTCACTTTTTTTTTAAAGCATTTTTAAATGTGGAATATGTGGGAAATCATGTTCTATATGCAGACGACTTGATTTTGATTTACTGTAAAGTAAGGGACTCGGCTCCACTTGCTTGATTCGTGCTCTCGCTTGAGACTCTAAGGTTAAGACCTGTGACTTGCATATGTGTGGTTTACTCCCACCTCTGAAGGTTACATGGCAATTTCACTTGTATCACATGATGAGCCACATGAATTAAACATGTTCTGAGCTCAAATGTATACGTGTGCTATCTTGACATAGACAACAACGATACAATACATGAAAAATGATGGGTTTTAATGCATCCAATCCATGCAGTCAAGTGAACCTAAAGTCTGCTAATGTTGATGGGCGGCACACAGCACATTTATCTATTGCTGGGCGTAAGAGGAGTATGAGTCACTCACAGTGCTTTATTTTGCAGTAGTCCCAGGCCAAGCGGGTGTTTGGGTTGGTGTAGCACCACGGGCCGTGCTTGTCGCGATCCGGGTTCCGGCAGTAGTTCTTCTCCAGCCCTACATGGGACACTGTAGAGTGAGAATCCCCACTGTAAGAAACACAAATACACATTCTCACACTCTGCTTGTTACTTAGCACACAGTGATTTCACACCTGCACACAGGTGGCAAACAGGGGCGCGTTCAACACATGCACACTTTATATCACAAGTGCTTTCACGGCATAAAACTAAAAAAAAACGGCAGGAATAAAACAAAGCGAAGTAAAAAGGATGAACTAATCAGGCAAAGTGGACTAAAATACAAGAACAGATACATGAAGAAAATAAGATTTTCTAAACACACAAGGAATTAGGACCCGTGAACGCTGCACTGAGCCTGAAGAAGGAAATGCAGAGTTCTGTGAAGATTGCTCATGGGAGTATGAAAGTATGCACTCTTAAACTTCAGCAGGGCTCAGAGCAGTCGGAGCCACATCCTCCGTGGAACAAATCCAAATTCAATTTCTCTGTCTTTCTGCAGTGTTCCAAAAAAAAAAAAAATGAAGAGTAAGCATGTAAGATATTCCCAAACAAACCAGCTTTGCAAAAACAACGTAAGGCGATATACAACAATTTGTCAGGAGGTGAAGATAATTCTCCCTCCCAAGAGAATGTTAAGCAAGCAGTGGCGCTCAGCGGTTTTCCCTGGGATGACCCTTCACCTTGAGCAGGATAGACTCGCTGGCTGCACTCCACGCAAGGGAGCTGATTGGCTTTGATCTACTTTACTCAGAAAGCACTTCCTGGGGTCAGGGGTCAGCTCTGGAACATGTCCATCTGTCTGTGCCATTTTGGCTTTTAAAATTCCTATAAATTAAGTAAATCCAACAGCCCAACTTGAGCGTGAAACAACAGCCCCGTAGTGGACAACCTCTCCATCAGGATGGGTCACGTGTAGAGCACCTCGGGCTTTCCTCTCGTCAGTTAGATGAATAATAATTGGGCCTCGTATTGACCCCTGAGGTTTTCCTCTCACTGTTTGTTTTCACTGCTAAGCTTCTTTCATATGAAAGTGATTTTCACATGGCAAAGAGGAAAAATATCAGCCTCCACCTTTGCACGGTCGCAATGTTTACACAACAGTACAACAAAAATATGAATTACTGTATTACTCTAAAAGTCTAAAAACCAGTAAATCCAACTGAAATTGACACACCCAGATAATTGTACAGGAAGAGTCAAATTACTACTGCATTTATACCTTCAGTCTGACCAGAGTCGGATAAAGGAAGTTAGGACACAGAAGGATAAAATAAGAGCAACAAAATCCAGGGCAGTACATTTTTTTGGACTGGCAAGGAAATAGAATTTCATGCTCTGTCTTCTTAAAGAATTTAATATTTTGAATGGATGTTAGAAAGACTTCTAACAACTAGCCCCCAGATTAACCTTCAACCGCCTTGTACTAACAAGCTGAAAGAGGCCGTACTGCCACACACTTCATTTCCCTGCTGGTGTTTTATAGCAGGACAACGGCAGCGGTTCAGTCGAGCTGCAGCTGTAGCTTGACTTAACTGAGTCATAAGGAGGAGAACAGCACGTTTGCACGACGAGTAAATGAGCTCGTTACCTGTTTATGTGACGTGACCAGTTTGCGCAGGGAATCCCAGAGCGAGTTATGGACAGAGTGCCTCGGTATGTCTCGCCGTTGTCTTCGTAACACTCTGAGGAAAAGCAGGATAAAAGTCATTTCAGACCACCCTGTTACACCCTGTTCTCCAGCGCGGCACAGAATTACAGAGCCTCGCCGTCTCTTGGACACCTACATGCGGGACATTAGTGGGCAAACTCACAGAGAGACAGACAGAGAGAAAGGGAAGGGATTTGGACGTATGCTTCTACTTGTGGTTTGAATTATTTAGATGTTAAGGGCCCCTGCATAACTCGCGGTTCTCAAATGTAACAGAAATATAAACTGTGCTATGACAGTTCTTAAACAGGATCAGAGGAGGGCCTGCAGTAACTGACTGGCCACTTTCTGACATGTGTGGTCTTTTGAAATATAAAGCACAGAAAGATGGAAGATGACAGCGAGCACTTTTGAGCAGTAGTGTTTTGATCTTCTGTGAACCAGAATTCATTGAGCGGTACTCTGCCAAGTGGTCCAGTCCTCCGGGAGAAATACACAAAGTGTCTGTGTAATCCACTCTGGAAAAACATTACATGCCTTTTCAAGCACCTGCTGCCCCGGCATCTCAATCAAAATGGTTGAAGAACCAGCTTACATAGTAGTTTATAGATCGTTTGTCCTGGTTATGAGGTTTGGCACCTCGGAAAATTCTTTGAACAGTTCAACGTGTCTGTCTTGAGTTGGATCGGAGCATTAATGCTAAACTCATGTATGAAATATGTAGCAATAGTGCCAACAGCTGTATAGATTAACATAGCATGAACAGGGGGGGAAAACTAGCCGCGAGTCTCACTCTTTTTTTAATCCAAAACTTGGATATCTGTTCAAACGTAAAATTCAAGTCATGCAGCCTAGAAGCGCATCAGATAAAAACCAAGCAAAAACACAAGCAAGCGAAAACAGGGAATCACAACAAGGAAGCATCGGGAAAGCGGCTGGTGGAAGTATTTCAGGTTCTACAACATAGACGGCAGAGTAACAAACAAAACAAATGATTCCGTTGGCTCCAGAGGCATCACAGGCGAGCACCACAATGCAATGACTGATGATCATAAAAGTTATCATTCTGTCAGGTTTATAAGTTTGCGTGGGCGGGTGGAACGTCCAAATGTCTTCCAAGGAAAAGTATGAATGTAATCTGTGTTCAAACTTGACGTGACAAAACAGACGTGATCATATTTTCATTTATTCCTTGGCACAGAAGTCCAAAAAAAGGTGTATATTCATTTACCTATTTTTTGTGCGGCCTCAGCATCACACCTGGGGATGTGGGTGCAGTTGGCGATCCTCTGATTCGGGTCTGTAGTGAAGCACCACGGGTAATCTGCCCCATCAGGATTACGGCAGTAGTTCTCCCGCAGGTCTCTGTCACACACACAGGAACTACAATTTAAATGGTGGTGCCGGCGAGTGCGCTTGTCAGTTTTAAGTTGCAGTCGCAGCCCTCGTCATTTGCGGGCGTCTCAACTCACTTGCACCTGAAGTTCTGGGGAAGGAACGAGTGGTTATGGGGGAACTGAGAGCCCCAACGCTGACAGGTCACCCCCTCAGGAGTGACATTCATCGTGCCTCGGTAATCTGTGCCATTTCCCTGGAAACAGGATGTTGTTACATTGACATATGTGTCCTCACTGGAGTCTGACTCTAGCAGAAAGAGAGAAAAAGACATAGTAATTGTGGTTGTTATAAGTATAAGAAAGGAGGCAGAGAAATTGTAAAAAAAAAAATCTGCAGGCAGGAAACGGGGAGGGAGAGAAGTAGGGAGATATTAATCCCCAAAAGAATGTGTCATGTTTAACCTAGAGACAGATGATCAAAAACAGTAGCGCTCCCCCTCCTCTTTTCTACAGCGATAGGAAACTTTGTGTATTCATAACACTGGTGCCTCACATTCTTGTATGTAGGGACATCCACAACAATAATAACTAATAATAAGAACACAATGTCACCACTAATCCCGTGAAAACCCCTACGAAGCATCACAATTCTCTACCTGGGTTTTGATTGTGGAGTTTGTTTATCGCAGCTCAAGATTTCACATGCAGTCCGAGCTCGGGCTGGGGCAGCTTTTCCACCGGAAAACTATTCTAAACATCCTCAGATGGAATTCTGCTTTACAGCAAAGCAGGAACAGCGGTACATAGGGAGCAATTCGCCCCCTTCGGATTTCTGTCTCTGTTTCTTTAGCCTTTGACAAATGAGATTGGAGAAGACGGAGGAGGGAAGCGAATATTTGAGGCACAAACGAGAGGGCGAATGGAAAAAAGGAAACGAAAAAAAGAAGGGATTCTTTGGCTTGATGTAATGCATGCCAGTATCTGGCGTGTGCACTGAGTAGCACAGGTCAGTGGTTTTTATCTTTTCTGAGGACAGGCATTGAAGGATATACACATCTGGACAAATGCAGATCCTCCACCCAGGTTGTAAATCATAACATGTACTGCAAAGTGCATGTGCGTATGTGTCTGACAGAGACAAAGAGAGATGCTCTGTGTTTGTCAGGGAGCATGTGGGAATATTTCTCTGTGTTTCCACAAGACAAAAATCAACCATTTCCTTACAGGAGAAACCACTACTATTTGTTCTTCCTTTTCCTCATACAATGTGATATGAGCAAATAATGAGTTGAATTATAGATGGAACTTGACATCGTACTTGTCTCTGAACCAAAAAGCATCACCGTCGTTGCATCTCTTTAGGAGCAACCATCAGAAATCAAAGAGACCTAAAAAACAGATTAATCATGTAAACGGTTGCCATTTCCTGACAATGCTCTAAAGTCCCGTCACGAATCATTTTGCAATCGGTGACAACGTTGAATTTCTTTAAAAGGCTTCGCGTTTCCACAGCCTTCACTGCATTGATCAGACCAGTCTCAGACATCTGGTGCTGCCAAAAACCCTTTTGAATCCTTCTTTTGAAGAACGTTCCATTATTTGATGTTTTGATGGGGCGGAGAGTGATGATCTCAGTGGGGTTTTCTGTGCCACTGTTCTGTCTTGCGTGCCTTAATCAAGGGTTTTCCTTCAATTCGTTCCGTGTTTGCCTTTTCTCCGCATACTGTACACGTCAAGATGTTCAAAAACAAACCGCTAAAATGACTATTAGGCCTTTCGTTTGGCGTCGTGAGACACATCTGCGGAGTAGCCCCTATTGTGTTCCTCCACTTAAATAGCTCCATGTCATCTGCGAGCGGTCGCAGTAAAAACACTTCTCGCTCTCTGAAGTCGGACTCCCCGCATTTACACACAACCCATTTACTCTCGGATTTGGACGCGAGCACCACATGAGACACCCAGCCATCGCCACAAGGGACAGCGGGAGCTTTTTCACTAAGCTGACCACAAGAACCACAAAAGTCCTGCATGTAACAAACGCTTTGGCGCACTCAAAGTAATTGCTGGTTTCACAAAACCACCATCTGTCTGTCCCAACGCCGAGCAAAGAGATCTCCACTGCCAACCTCTGAATACTCTTGAGATTGCGAGGGTACCAGCAACAAAAAAGCTCACCCTTTGCTGATGTGCTGAAGGCTTTGTCACACAAAGCTCGGGGTGGGGTGGGTTGGGGGTAAAAAAGAACAGAGCGCCTCAGCACGTACCACACACGCTGATGTTGCAGTACTCCCAGGGAGTTTTGGGATCCATCGTGAAGCACCAGGGACGGAGGCGATTATCCGGGTTGCGGCAGTAGTTGTCTTTTAAATCTCTGTCACGATACCTGAGAGAGACAGGAAACGGAGAGGAGAAGTAAGTCATAATAACTTTTAAACATATATCATAAGTATATGCAGGTGATTTTTCTTTTTTGCTCACTTTTTGGGCTGGAAACGGTGTCTGTGAGGCCGTACGGAGTCCCACCGCTGGCACTCCTTGCCACTCTCTGTATGGTCCACTTTTCCTCGGTAATCCACCCCGTTACACTTCATACACACTTCTGTCAACACAGCAACATTTACTGGCATCATAACTGCAAACAAGTTTTGGTCAAACTCTTTCTAAGTACGTCACAGTGCAGTGACGACGTCGTGGAGAGCCTTACCCTCTGAACACTGTGGTATGCCACACGCCTCGGTTCGGACGTTGGGGTCTGTGGTGTAGCACCACGGACCAGAACTGTTGTCAGGATTCCGACAGAAGTTCTCCCTGAGGTCTTGCCTCGGGAACCTGTCAGGATAATACCTGCAAGGGAGGAGACAGACTTCACTGAAAGTGTTAACTGATACTGCAGGGACTACTCAAACACTCCACTGCTCCACTAATGTATACAGTGTGCAACCTGCCTCCTCGTGCTCTCAGTAACAAAGTAAATAAATTCCTCCTCATTCTGAGAAACAGTCGTGTCTACACGGTGACCGAGTTACATTTAAACCTCCTGGAATGACCAGTCCGAGCACTCCAATGCAAAGTAAGTCATCGATATGTTTCTCATTTCCAGGTTTGCACCTTTTGGGTGACTGCCTTCCCTAATTCCAGCCCTGTCCCGGGTCCCTCATGTGTGAAGCAGCCAGACTCCGTCACAGCACAGTGACCAACAACAACACTGAGCAAAGCTACGAATCACTTGGCGCAGCCCAAGCAGCTCATTTACTGGCAGCCTTTGAACGCGTCTGAACCTTATACCTCTCTGTCAACGGCTACACAGCATCAGTGTGAAGAAAAGAAAAGAAAAGAAAAGAAGGGAACGTAAGGCCATAAGTAAAAGAACCCGGCCAAGCCCAACATATGGGTTGCAACAACGAGGGGGGGAACAGCAAGAGACCCCAGTGCTAAATGGACAGTTTGTGAAATCCATCCTCTGTCAGGGTAGAATGATGAAAAGCTGGTATGTCAACACCCGCTGATCCATGCAAACCACATCCCCCCCTGTCCCACCCCCACCCAGGGAGACGGAGAGAGAAGATTAAAAGTTCTGGGGCATGTAAAGGATGAAGCGCGAGCCACTCAGCGGACTCGATGGAGTGAGCGAAATAGGACGGGAGCACAGCGCTGCACTGATCAACATCAGAGCCCGTTCTTCCTTCAGCAGCGTGTTCAAACTCCCTACTCTCAGACCACTGCGTCTTTTCTTGGAAAGAGTCCACTCCGCCGCCTGTTTCCTGGGATTGATGCAAATGCTCGAAAATATCATTGAATCCAGAGGCGGGAGAAACCGAGTCTGAGAGAGAGATCTGAAGGAAACAGAGGGGGTGAGATCTTGAAACCACAGCGTAATTCCAACAAGTGTCAAAATATTACGGGGTTAAGTCTAACACTGACATTTCACTTACACATTAAACTAAAACAAAACACTTGTTCCTCTCTGAAAGCAGCACTCTCCCAAGTGCCAAAACCCCACATCTGTTACGTGTAACTCATAAGCTTCATATATTTCCATCATAATACAGAATCCCTAATTTATAATTGGAATTACAAGGTTCCTCGCATCACAAAAAGCGCATCTGGTGGAGAGTCCGTAAAAAGGCCGCGGCATGGGAACAAGTTAGCCATAATGATGTTGTGCTAACAGATGTTAGCCAGTTATTCATCTGGTTGCCAAAGTCTGGTCCCATCGGAGCGCATGCAAACACAGCGCACACATGCTTCGCTCCCTGGGCCGCCTGAACACATTGGCTAGATTTTGGACATCGCTAAGGATGAAATCTAGACCTGAAATAACTGCCGAGAAAATGTCCGGCGTCTTGCACCTGGCGGTCGTGGAGCAAACGGGTCACGCTTCAGTGCACCGGCGTCCAAAGGAATAAAGAATCCAAGGATTAAAGGGACTCTGAGAATCTTGAGACATAAATAAGGACTGCTTTTTTTTTTTTTGGAAGCCGTGCACGACCGCCGACATCTGAGAGCCGCAAAAGTGTCCTGTTTCGTTAAGCGCGCGATGAGGAGATCAAGCGCGTTCGGACTTTTAGCTTAGCATAAGTCTAAAGCTGCAGTCTGGAGGTTTTTGAAAAAAAAAAAAAAAAAGAGCAAGAAGGCAAAGTTTCCAGGCTAAGCTCCCAAAACTGCCTCTAAGCCGCTGGCACGAGTAGAGATTAATACCCTCTGGTTTTTGAAAAAGAAGCAATGAATTCCTCCAAAGTGCATTCTGCGCTCCTGCACCTTTAAACTGGTGCAACATAGCAGCAAATGTGGTGCAGCAAACGGGCCGCGATAGGAATTTCTCTTCAGCTTTTTTTTCCTGCACAGACA
Source organism: Solea senegalensis (assembly GCF_019176455.1). Classification (NCBI taxonomy): domain Eukaryota; kingdom Metazoa; phylum Chordata; class Actinopteri; order Pleuronectiformes; family Soleidae; genus Solea; species Solea senegalensis. The sequence continues at coordinate 30,565,642 of NC_058023.1, read as the reverse complement.
CAAGAGTCATTCTCATCACGCGTCCTTTACACTGATCGTGGCGTGATTGTAAAGAGAGGAGAACAAAAGTCCCGCGCACCTTCCTCGTGTCCTGTGCCCCGCCTCTCTTGAGCGATCGTCAGGTGGCAACAATCACAACGAACACTACAAGCCTCAGTTCTCAGAAGCAAAGTCAATAAAAGTCGCTTTTTATTTTTCCTCTCAAAATGTTGGCTTTTCCGATACCAGCTGCACTTTTGTGTGTTTCTGTAGCTGCGCTCACAAACAGACCTCCCACTGGGAAACGTGTAGACAAATAAATGCCTGTGATGTTATCTATTGTTATTAATATGAATAAGAATGTTCCACTCCTTTCCTCCACGCTTGGCTAAGCATCGCACGCCACGGTGAAAACACACACACACACACACACACACACGGAGCATAGACAACAGGTGGAAGTCCCATTCCTGGAGGGGAACCTCCCGAGAAATCACCCTTGCCCCGCGGCGACCGGTCAAGCGTGAAAATAACAGTTACCTGAAACTCAGAATGTGTGTGTGGTTGATTACGGCGGTAACTCTCACACAGCAGGACGGAGCCGTGTTCGGTTAACGCGGCGCGGCCCTAAATCTCCCTCAGGCAGAGTTCCCCTTTGATGATTTGAAAGTTAAAAGTTGTCGACGCGGCCCAGACGCCGCCGCCGCGGCCGAGCGACCGGGACCAGTCGTCACGTAAGCGACAACAACAGGACTGGTGATGTGAACATGCTGCTCCTGGATAAAGGGGACGAAAGGGATCCCAATGTGCTGATATTTTGTTGTTCGGCAATGTGTTTTAATTTTGCGAGATCACTGAACTTGTACTTCCTCTTTGTGTTTTTTTGCGGCTTTGTTCGCTCAGCTGGAAAACAGACAGAACAAGACTTTAGTCCATAAATCTTTAGCACTTTCTTTCTTTCTTTCTTCCTCCCCTCTGAGCTTCTTCAAACTCAATATTCTGTCTCTCATCCAGCCCCTCTTCCCGTCGCTGTTAAAATATCTCATGACTAATGAGCACCACTAATGAGACGCTGGCACAGGACCATCTTTCCACGCCGTCCCTGCTCTTTCAAAAAAAAAAAAACAACTCCTGAGCATACACCTGATGACCTACAGTGTCACAAAAAACGGGCTCACAGGGGAGGATATCCCTGCACGTGTTGAAAGAAGTCTGACTTAACTCTGGATAAACGCTCAACCATCTCAGAGCCTCTGCCTTCCCCTAAACCCCCGAGGTGCAAGGGGATGATTTGAGCGTCAGTAAATCAGCTGCCATGGCCTGTTCTGTATCAGACACACAGAACGAAGCAAAAGAAGGAGCAACCAAGGAAGGCGGCGGAGGCCCGAGGATTTGGGACACCGTCTTTGAAGGGAATGAATAATTAACACCTTCCGCTGCCTTGAGGAAGTGTGTACTCCACGTTACAGTGCACCTTTTTTTAGTTAAGGAGGAGATGACTTACGTGTGCTCGTTGATGTTATTGTCGGCCCAAGCTTGGCACGTGATGTTTGACTTTGTCCAAGACCTCCTCCCTCTGTAGTCCTCGGTGCCGATAATACACTCCCTTATGTAATCTGAGGGCAAAAGGCATAAAAAAAACATTTGAAAACATTCATTCATGTTTCTCCCTGTGTAGTTGAAGCTTTGACCACCTGGAGTGTATTTTCCCATGTATGGTCAATAAGACTTTTTTTTTTCTTTACAGCGTGTGTGTGTGTGTGTGTGTGTGTGTGTGTTAAATGTCACCCTTGGCGCTCTGTGTAAACAATTATTTTTGTTTTGTTTTGTTTATACCTCGCTCAAGTCTGCAGCATGTTTACAGCACCAGGGTCACAAACACACACACCGCTGCACCTGAACGCCACGCGAGTGAGGAGTCACCTTTTTTTTCGTACAACGTAAAGTTGGCGTCGGCCTGCTTCTTCGCGCCGCGGGTGAACCGGTCGAAGGGCAGTAAGTGGCACTTGCTGCCGTGCCGCTGAAAGTTGAAGGCCCTGGGGAGAGAGATGTGCGGGAAATGGTTGAGAGATGGCCACGATAAACAAGATAAACAACCAAAATATGTAAATACGGTGTCCATACGGGAGGAAGAGAAAGGAAGGAAGGAGGAATGTGCTGGATGCCAGAGAAAGAGGGAGGTAAATCCATCTCACCTGCAGCTGAAGTTCTTCTTGACCTTGCACTTCCGGGCGCAGTGTTCCTGCGATCGGCTGTTTCGTACCAAAGGACTCTGAGGGCAGTCCTTGCACACCAGCATGCGCCGCTCTGTCTTCTCATACCTCTGTAATGACTGATGAGGCCTTTTACAGCAACCTGCAACCACACACACACACACACACACACAGTAAAGTACATGTCTGGCAACATCATCGGAGTCACTGTGATCTGTAATCTTGGCAGGAAACGGGGAGGACAAGGAGGTCGGATATGTTTCTGATTTGTAAAAAAACGTCTAACTGATCCAGCGTCACCTGGATTCCATGGAAAAGCTCAGGCCTCCTTCGTTTTCCTGGGGAGAATCTTGTCTCCTCTTCTGTGACAAAGAAACGTGGAACATTTCTGAGAGTGGAGAGGGTGGCCGGTTACGTTCTTCCACCGCAGCGGCCAATGAGACACAACTCCACGACCAAAAACCTCATGCTGTGAACCCAACTGCCCTCGCGTCGCCTCACATTTTCAAACGTGTTCACATTTCAGTGCCTAAGGAGTTCATCTCAGCAGCGTCAGTGAACCACGGAGGACGCAGCGTTTGCCGCTTGGCCGAGATCTAACGCGGCTCACGATTGGCTGTTCTGAGGGAACCAGAGATGGACCTCATTCCTCAGAGGAGACGACGAAGACATATGCGTGTGTGTGTCTGTGTTGCGAGCGCCTGGCGCTCGTTTAATGAATGAACAAATGTCGAAAAGATCTAGTTTCAGAGGGATAAATAAGAGCAGCAGAAAGTCCACTCCACATTCAAGACGACGACTGGGCCAGCTAAAACTTCACAGTTGCACCGTAATGTGTGTCATGTAATGTTTTACATGACACGATACATCTTTTCCCCCCCTGAGGTTCCTTTTGCCTGGGGCCCCTAAAATTCTTTGAAGATGAACCTGTCAAAGCAATAAAAGTCCTGAGCGTTGAGTTCTCTCCTGACGTTGTGCTCAACAAGAATTCTGCTCTTTTTGTTGAGTTTTTTTTTTTTTTGGCGTCCAGGAACGAAGCCATTTCATTATCAAACAGCGACACAGTCGATGAAAGCGTCCTTCAGCTGCAGTTTGCTTCATGCGCCACGACTGCCGGCACGCTCGAGTTCCCCCCAGCTGAAATCGTGGCAGCGGCGTTGTTGTGCAAACCTCAAGCGTTCAGCGTTTGGGGGTAAACTATGGCGTGTGCGATCGCTTCCGACTTCAAACCAGAAGAGTGGGCGCAAAGTGTCGAAGGCGGCCAAGAAAAACAGAATGATGTCCATCCAAGACGCTGACATGCTCCAGTGCCACTTACTGTATCTCATCACATCTCATATTTCACTGCTCACAGTGTTTTTACTGCTTCATGGTAACCGGCGCAATAACTCGCATTCGGGACTGGAGATATCGTGGTATTATTAGCGTCGCCGCAGTTGAACTAAACTGGCATTTACTTTTCATTCTTTTCATTACGAGCAACAAGAGTGAGCGAAACAAGATGGAACCAGCGTTCCTGCTTTCTGGGAAAAAAGGCAGAGCGTTCTACTCAACAGTAAAACTTTACACAGCATTATACATTAGAAGGCGGCCTCGTTTCACCTACAACCATTGTTTGGAAGCGGCGCATCAACAAGAACAACAGAGAACAAGAGCAACTGCATGATGTAGAAGAAATCCACCAGAGTTCAAAAACAGGACAAAAGCGTTATTTACATCCAAATCCTCTGTGACACAAATCAATCATTTCACCTGCTGGAAACAGTTAAAAGCTTCTATCGTTCAGCAAAACAAGAGTCGTGGTATCAACGCTGCTTCTGAGTGTCACGGCACCATCTTACACAAAGGTTTTTCCCGTCTATAATTTGGGTGGGGGGTGCGTGTGGGGGGGGGGCAAGTGCGAAATAAATCACACAGGGAAAATCTCACGCTACTTACGAGTCACAGCAACGCGCCGCCGCCGTGCCAAGAGCCGACACAAGGCGTTGTGTGTGTACTTAAGATACTGTAAACTGTGGAGCGTTTAGAGGCTCCTCGTGGTCCAAAATGGTTTTTGGGGAGGACGTGTTATTAATGTTTGGGCTGGACTCTGGACCACATCTGGCACTCATCACAGTGTTGTTCCAGCCCCGATGTCTGGCCAGGCTGCTCAATTAGATTTCACTCAGTCTCTTCCTCTCATCGCAAGCCGGACTGCTGCTATCTCCAAAGTCCCCGAGCGCGAGCAGGAGCCGGAGAGCGCGGTCGAAGGCGCTGCGCTCAGAGAGTGTGTGAGAGAGGCAGGGGAAAGAAAATGACTGCATTGATGAATGAAGGTGAAGAGCCAGCGCTCTGTGATTCCACAACCTTTAAGTTAAGTCAGAATTAACCAATTAACCCGACACAGTCACGCGTAGGGAACGTTGCATCGGATGAAGGACGGCAGGTTGGAGTTGCTGTGAATTAGGCAGACGTTACATCTGCTTCCTAAAACACGAAAAATGTGGAGCCGCGCTCTGCACACAGATGTTCACCCCCTCCTCACATCTGTCCCACACACACACACACACACACACAGCACTGCGTTGCCTTCCATTCATTTGGACAAATACTAAAAAGTACAAAATTCACATATCTATACTCTACTCCACGACATTTCCTCTCTTTTCTTTTTTTACTCCCAAACAAAAATCAGAAGAAGAGTTGGTATTATGGTCTGTATTTATATAGAGCTTTTCTAGCTGCTTTACACTACAGTTTTCACCCACTCAAACATTCACACGCTGCAACATGAGGTTAAGTGTCTTTGCTCAAGGACACATGTAGACTAGCAGAGGCAGGAATTGAGCCCACAGCCTTGCAGTAGAAAGACAACTCGGCCTACCACTGATCCACCATGGCTCAATCATAACTTAAACTTTTAATTCTGAAACTTGATCACATTTCTTATGAGAAAATGACTTTTGATACTGAAGTACAGTAAAAGTACTTTTACTTAAGTAATAAAAAGTGACTGACTTCTACTAAAGTCATTTTCTGATAATATACTTGTACTTTTACTCAAGCATCCCTTTAAGGTACTTTATAAAAGACTGATTAACTTTAACCATGCCTAGTTAAAGGCCTAATAACCCTGACCCTTATCTTAACCACAATTGGGTGTTCTCCCACATAAGAACCAGGTGGTTTATACAAGAAAAGGTAACCAACACACACGTTTTCCCCCTTAACCACAAAGTCTCCATCTTCAAAGACACTTTAAAGTTGTGAGGAGCCGCTAAAGTGTCCTCAGAGCCCACACACACACACACACACCTTGTTCTCTCTCTATCTCTCTATAGGGACAGAACGCACGAATACCACAGTTCAGGCGCGCGTTTTACTTTCCCCCCCCCACATGCAGCTCCAGGCAGGGGTCAGAGGTCAGGGTCGGTGGTAGCTATGGATGCAGGTCGTTACCCGGTGACATGTTCTGTCTCTGTCTGTGTGAGAGGACCCGCAGCGCGTGTTGCTGCGGGTCTCGCGTGAGTGTGTGTGACGTTTACAGCGTTACAAGACACGCTTTGTGCATGTTTAAGTAGCTGGCTCGTGTCCAGCGCATGCAGGAGTGTCTCTATTACGGATTTGACCATGACCTATATAAAATAATAATAATAAAAAGGGTTTAACGACTCTGGAGCAGCGCATGCACTTCAAAACCCCAGCGCTTTGGCTGCGGTTCATATACCTACCGGCTGCCGCACTGGCAGTTTGTTAAAGCCGGAGGTGAAACAGTGAAAGTGTTAATTGAATTGAAGACTGCATGAAACCATTACAGTGCGTTTAGCTGCCCACCGGCGCG